>NC_056739.1:1315848852-1316026352 GCF_019279795.1 Protopterus annectens
ATAACATAAATTCCAAATGGAAGAGACTGTAATAACAATAAAAGAAAAAAAACAGCCACAAAGGACAAAGGTAGTCTTGATTGGTGTAGAAAATAATTTTAATAAAACACTGAAACATAAACAAAATGACTAAGCGCTTTCACCAGATAACCATACTGGCTTCTTCAGAGTCATTTAGTGTTGCAAGCACTTCACTTAAATAATAATGTGGTTAACTGATTAATTAATTATTCAAACCAACCAATCTAAAAGTTTATAAAACAAAGCTAGATGCAAATCAATCGCAAATGTCCATTTAAAATACATTTCTTGTCTCCCCTACAAGTAATAAATAATTCAAAATACACAAATAAAAAACAGGCAGAAAAAATCTTAGTACAACTTGATCATACTCTAAACCCATACAAAATAACAAAACCTTAATAAATTAATTAATATATAAATAATTTCATTATTTCGTTAAATCCTACCCTATGTAGTATATATATTGTATTGTGAATGTTATTATTGTCACATATTTAATGCTTAAACCTGGTTTGCTTTTAACTTTAAAATGGGCATCAAAGAGACCCCATCATTCAAACCAGGTAACTTCAAAGCATCAAGCCTGAGTTGCCACTCGGATTCCAAAGCATCAATTTTATTGTTAACATCACATCCCCTATCAGTGGAGACCACTCGATCTATGACAAAAAACAGAAATTTTTTAAAAATTCTTGCATTTTTTAGTGTGTAAATAGAGTGCATTATGTTCGTCTTTTCTTTTAATGCATCTCAAGTGTTCAGATATCCTATCCCATAACCTACGGATGGTTTTCCCCACATAAAATGCTTCACATGCAGTGTGTGTGTTTGTGTGTGTGTGTGTGTGTGTGTGTGTGTGTGTGTGTATATATATATATATATATATATATATATATATATACATTCACACACACAAATAGAACTTCAGTGGACTAAAAGAAAGGTACACCGATGCTGAATGGATATTAATCTTTCATTCTTGTTAAGATGTAAGAACTTCCTCAGAATACATACATGTTCCAGAGTGCCACATTATATGTTCCCTTGTCATCTCCGTCCAGAAACCATAATGACTCTCATCTTTGTCGTTATTTTGGTATTTCATTATTTTGGTAGTAGGCCATCTCCGGAGATGCATCAGGAATTAGTTGCATACCAAAATCTGTAATCACAATTTCCATATTGAATTATCATTCATAATTACATTGGTGATTTATTAGCTAATGTATCATAATTTCAATGAATGAGACGTGATGAATTACTTATATGCACATTGTATAGAATTATGAAGTGTAGTACATTGTTTTAGAGAAAGGGCAAACTGTACATCAGTACAATGATTGGAGAATGAGTGTTCTCCAGCAGGGTATTAATGTACAAGTACTGCCTGGTGAAAAATGAGTCCACCGCTTCACGGTAGCTTATCAAGCTGCTGTAACACTTGGACTGAGGAAATGTTAGGGCTGCCATTATTTTGCGCTTGCTAAGCAGCATTTCTGCCATTTTGGGAGTGTAAAATATAAAAAAGAAGACATTAACAAAAAGGTACGTGTGTGTCTGTCTGTGTTTATGTCTGTATGTGAGTGTATGTGCGCATGTCAGTGAGAGTGAGCGAGCCATTATTTTACACTCAATAAACAGTACTTTTGCTGTTTAGTGACTGTAAAATAATAAAACAAACAAAAAAAGAAAATACAGCTTGTGTGTAAGAGTGTATACATGTATGTAAGTAAGAGAGAGAGAGAGAGAGAGAGCGGTTGAGTGTGTTTGTTTCTGTCTGCATGTGTGCATGATTGGGTACATGAAAGCAGAGAGACTGTTTGTGTGTGTGTGTGTGTGTGTGTGTGTGTGTGTGTGTGTGTGTGTGTGTGTGTGTGAGAGAAAGATGGATAGAGAGAGAGAGAGAGAGAGAGCAAAAGCGAGAGTGATGTGTGAGTGAATGCATGTATGTAAGCAGAGAAGACTGCGTGTGAGAGAGATCGAGAGAGAGTGACACTGAATGTGTGTATGAAAGCAGCTGGAGACTGTGTGTGTGTGTGTGTGGGAGAGAGAATGGGCTGTATGTAAAATTGTTCTGTTTCACTTACTTAATTTTTTTAAGCACTATATTAATTTTTTATATATTTGATGTAAAATGCTTCCTCCCACACCATTAACATATACTACAGCAAGTTTGAAACAGTAGACGGAGGAACTGTTTTACATTAAAAATATATAAAAAATAATATACTACTTAAAAAAATAAATAAGCAAGTAAAACATGTTAATTTACAGCGAACCCATTATCTAAGCACAATAATGCCCTCCAGGGTATGTGTTAATGTGTAATTAACATTCTTCCAGGGGTGTAAAGGCCCTCTGCCTGTGGCGTCGGGCCTCATAACACCCCTTGGCGGGCATTAATTGCACATTAACACACACTCTGTCAGGCATTGTTGCTTGCATAATGAATACAACAAAAGATACGCAGTCTTTACCTGTGGAATAAATACAGTTTCACAGTGAATGTTTATGTATTTAGCAGACAGCCCCATATATAATGTTAAATTAGTATTTGCTTTTTAATTTCAAAGCAAGCCGGATGTGATCATGTGCTGAATTCAAAAGCAAGAAGGGACAAATGTGGAGTGTGTGGTGGAGATAACACATCTTGCAAACCTGTAGCTGGCACATTCAATACAGCCATTTATGGTAAGAATTCAGCTTTGAATTTTCTGAGTTGTTATGCATAATTTTCTGTATGATTTGGAAAATATTTGTATTACATCACAAGGAAGATACATTGTTTTTCTCTTTCTACAGCCAATTATTCTCTTAAGTAAATTATTTTTTTTGTTTACTACACTTTTTCTTGTTTACTGTATAGTTGCTATAGTAAACAAGCTGTATGTAGCATATTAATGAAGTTCATGATCACAATGCAGCACATTTATCAAATTAATTGAATCGCTATGAGAGAAGTTTTGAATTGAACAGACATCAAGAATAAGTGATTCTATGGTAGAAGATAAAGCTGAATTGGTAAAGCTGTCACATAAAAAGGGGAAGCACAAAGCCAAGGATTTAGATTATGTAAATCTTACTACTGCTATTTACTCACTCTCTCAACACATACACACACACACACACACACACACACACACACACACACACACACACACACACACACACACACACAAACACACACACACACACATGTGCGTGCGCACACACACATGGTGGGGACTGACTGTCAATACTACTTATTGTGGAGGAACTGTGCTACAGAAATATGCATGATTAGTTTGGTAACCACCCAATGGTACGGTAAGAATGAATCATTCATTTTGATGTATAGTGATTGTTTAAAAACTTGTGGCTTCCTTATCTGCTCCCATTTGATCACATTGCATATAAAAAGTCCAGTAGCATATTGTGGTGTAGCTGTGTGTTTTCTGTTTCTGGATTTCCTGTGTGAATTTGAACTTCAGTCTAATACTTTGCTATGTTCACTTATTTTTATACCATGATGTGATTGTGCCTTCCTTATTGTGCTGTCCCCAGGGCCCCATCAGGGCTTTGCCATATAACACATGCATTGTTCTGATGCAGTTCTGCCCAAAAGATTCATGTAAATATCGCTTTGTAAAATTACCTTTCATACAGGATAGGAAATGTTTTATTTTTGTAGATCAATACATTGCATCTCAAGATAACAACGACAATGCATAGTCTTTCTGTAATTAAATTTTTAAGCTTGAGTTTCTTTTGGTTGGGCCACCATTTAAAAATATAGGTTTCTAGTATTTATTTCAGTCACAGTATCTTTAGGCTGTTGGGCAAGTCTGACAGTTAAATGATGGTACCACTTTCTTTTTATAATCATTAATTACAAGTAGAACTACTAGTAAATTAGCAGACGTTTGGGGTGATTATTCACATTTGCTGTGTTGATTTTATGGTGATTTGGACAGATTGATAAAACTATGGATAGCTTGAACATAGAGAAACCTTGAGAACTGTTTTAGGGTTGTTTCACTTTATTTGTATGCTGTCAGTGAAATAAAGCAGTGGTACTGGTGTACCTTTTGATTTCTTTTACAGATTAGTTTTATACCACCGGCAGAGCTACAGTTTTCTATAGATCATTAGAAAGTCTGTGAGTCAAAGTGGTGAACAGGAACTACTCCACATCTGGTGTAATATTTTTTAAATTCCCTGTGTAGATGACCACCAACTGCCTCAGATGCTCTCCCAGGACTCTAGCTCCTCCCTGCACCACCTGGTGTGACTGCTTTTGAGTGATTTGATAGAATTTGGTAAAAAGAATGTGTGCTTTCCCTAGACAGCAGTTATATAGCCAGGGCTTTGATGTCATCTGCTGGTTGGCCCCAAAGCAGTTTTTCCAGTCAGTTTTGTATATCCTCCCTTTTTGAGGTAGAGCTGGCTAGGTTTATCACACCTAGGCCTCAACCATCTAGGCCATCAATATGAGTGAATTCTGCTTCTTTTTGCAGAAGCCTTGTTATGGCTGACTTTGATTATAACAGAACGATGGAAGGTCTTCTTTAGGTTCAGTCAGAGATAGTATTCGTCCCATTCTCATTGGCTGGCTTCATGAATAGGAACTAATCTGACTTGAATTCTGGGTCATCTTCCTTCTTACTGACTGTTTTAGTGTAGTAGGAGAGGTCAGTTAAACACCACCAGGGTCATAGTTCTGAGCTGATCAGAGCATTGGTTTTAGTAGGTCCCCAAAACGTCCTTTGAGCAACAGTATAATTTTTGGTACTGGTTTCATCAGTGCTAATGCCTCGATTCCTTGCACTCCATCTCTTCTTTTGTTGCTGATACTTGGCTTTGACTACTTCTGTGCTGTCAACATGAGCCATCCCAGAGGTCTGGGTTTCATCTGAGATTCTTTTTTTGGCAATAAAGGCAACCAACGACTTTGCCCAGTAATAGAGGTAATAAACTAATCATTTCATTCCCTAAAAGTATATTCTGGCGTGTATCGGTGTACAACGTTATCCTTTGCTTCATAAAAGGAGTTTGATCATGTTCCCTTGATGTCCAAGCTGTTTACCTGCATGTCAAGATACCCAAGGAGGGAAGGAACTTCCTATTGTTCTTGATAGAAGCTTATAACGATCTGTTTATAATCCTCCTATTTGGTCTCACGTCAGCTGTGGTCACAGTACATCAAACTAGAGCATCGACAAATTTAATTGTCAAAAGTTGACTTGTTCCAATCTCACCTCATCAAATAGCAATAGCTGGCCAAAAGATGAGACATTAGTATCTTACATGTTACTTTTAGTATGTATAACATGATGGGAGCAAATATTTCAATTCAGTCTGATTTACATGCAGATTTCTGAGCTGTTTGCTAGTTATTGCGATTTGATGTGGTGAGATTCAAGCAAGTTGGCTTTCTGCAATTATATTCTTCAGTGCTCTTGTCTCAATGAATTGTGATCCGATGTTGTGACCCTTCAGTCTTTTAATATAGATGCATTGAAATAACATGGCCTGCTATACACTGTTTTTTATTTTTTTTTATGCACAGTTTGACACTCTGCTAAATTTCTGTCTGATTTGACTGTTCCTTGCGAGACTTAGTGAAACCAATGTCCAGAATACCTGTGGGCCAAGTCTTCATTAGAACAGCCATGGTAATATTTCTGTTACTGCATATACTGTGTAGTTACACAAACATAGTGTGTGTCAAGTATAGAATATAATAGAATGGCATTATTAGTTGTGGTTTTTATCTAAGTATCCCATCTGTTTTTTTTATAGGCTCATAGGTTCATTGGAAAGCACTAGACTACCCTTTGTGGGCATTTTAAGCCTGGCCAGTTTCCCTTTTTGTGCTCAAATTAACCTCTCCTATTTGTTTCGAGACTGACCTTACTCAACCCATGGCCAATAATTATATATTGAACCTAATGAGAATAACTGGGATCATATTATACATCATTTGAGAGGACCTATGCATGGGATAAAGCATTTTGGACAGGGATGAACTTTGTTTAATGTGGATAGGGAGTCTGTTTCAGAGCAGTAGTATCCTCTGGGAGATATACTGTCCCTGCAATCCATTCTGTTTATGTTGCAAAAGAGGTTTAGATCCCTAGACCAAGTATTTTTGATGCCATTTGACTTGCTGGTGTCCAGTAAATCCATCAGTATTGTATAGGAGGATGCCTTGTATACCAGATACAGGTCACCTATTTGCTATCTGTAGGCTACTGAGTATAGTGACAGGGCTTTCAGTCAGTCCATGTAGGACATTTTGTTTAGGTTTATTTCCTTTTAGAAAGGTATGTCTATGGGCATTGGAGCTGTTGCATGTGTCTGGACAGATACATACCAAAGGGGACATTATATTCGATGACTGGTCTAATGGGTGCCATGGTTTTTTTTTTTTTTGGTTGGTTGTTTTTTGTGAACTAGGTCAAGGGAAATCATCACTATTACCAGAAGTTATTTATTAAAATCTTATAGAGGGTTGGCATGCAGCTTTTCAAAGACATTGTCTTTATTCCATAGGCCTTAACTGGCAAAACTTGATGTTTTGCTTTATAGTTGGCTTTAATTCTGGATGATGTGGTGAACTTCACCTGTAAAATCTGAGAGCTGTAGGGGCCTGGAATAGTAATTTGAGCTATCATTACAGCAAAGATAAAAAAACAGTGGTTTACAAGAAAAAAAATCTTCATATTTCATTACAGTATGCCATAGTTCATATGCCAAATGCTGACAACTAAAGCATTGGAGTGAAATTCAGTGTACACCTGCACAAAAACAATGGTAAAATAGGAATCATTTGTGACTGTTTGTAGCTTATCCTGTTACTCCATAAAAATTTTGTAAAGAAAATTGTATTATGTAAATGTCGCATTTATTACATTCTTTACTCTTAGCTTTAGCTTAGGTCTTAATGGGTTCTCAGAAAAAAAAAAAAAACAGATCTTTGGGTTAGTTCTGTCCCAGCACTTCGTCAAAAATCTTAGGCTTGCTACTTTTACATGCAAGTCACACAATGTGGCTTCAAACACCTCATTTCTCTCTGAACAGTCACTAACTCCTTCCATTTCTCTTTGTGATGATTACCACATATGAATCTGCCTAGGGTGGGGAAGCATTGCCAGGACAGATTAGTTTAATGCATGTGATCACCACTGGAGGCCAAACTTCATTAAATATGTTACAGATAAGACCTGTTCTTATGCCTCTTTAAGCCCTTTAATACCCTCTCCCATGAGGTGTCATTGCAGTACACAGAGAGTAATGGAAGTTTTATGGCACATATTAGGATCTATATTAAAAGACCAAAGAGCGAACATCTTTTGGTCAACACGTAATGAGCGAATGCACTAAAGCACGAACGCTCAAAACAGCGGTTTCTTTCCATGGGAAAGAAACCACTAGCACAAACACACACACACACACACACACACACACACACACACACACACACACACACACACACACACACACTTTAAAACATAACAATGTGAGGGGCTTCACCCCTCACACCCCCCCAACATGGGGGCTGTGCCCCCCACACCCCCCCTAACTAAATATACCAACTCCGAGATCGCACTGCAGTGAGGAATGGGGCAAACACACAGGGAAGGCCAAGCGATTTCTTTCCCAGGGAAAGAAATAGCTGTTTTGAGTGTTCGTGCTTTAGTGAATTCACTCATTACATGTCGACCAAGAGGTGATGGCTGAAACACCTCTTTGGTCTTTTAATATCGACCCCACATATTCAGACAAGAAGGTACTGACTCATATCCCTTTTTCCAGAAGCCCATAAATGCAGGGATTGAGATATGTTTCCAGATTGCTTTCTGATAACAGCTGATCACTGAGGAATATATCTCTTCCATTGGCAGGCTCAGTTACTGCCATTTGATGACATATGAGAAGTTCCTCAAAATAATAATAGCTTAGAATAATTTCTATCAGTGGCAGATGCCTTGCTGTGATCTGTTGCACCCCCTATAATCTTCAACTCCAGCAATTTTTTTAAAGCTCAATCCCCCAACGTGCAAATGGCCTAGGGATACGCTACTCCAGAGATGAAGCGCAGCTATATTGCATGTCTTTTCTCCCTTTCACTAATTCCAAATTTTATCCAGAAAGTCTTTACTAGACTAATGCCATTGCATTAGCACTTTTTGTCCAGAGCAATTCCAGTTACCTCATTTTACCTTCATCTTCAGTGCAGCCCTCTCTACCTTACTTTGTCAAGGATTCCCTTTCTATACTTGAGTACTTGGTGTATGCTTTTGATACAGGCTTCAGTTATACCATGATTGAATTAATTACTCTGCCATATGAACATTTAATCAGAGAGTAAATGATTCTTGTTTGGCTTCCCTTAAGGACTCAAACTATTTTAAAGTGCCCTTTCAGATTAGGCCTTTGTTTAAAGATATTGTGCTACCTTGGGTGTGAATTTTGTTTTGGAAAAATAATTTTTCTTTGTTTGAACCTGCAGGCAGAGCTCAGTTTAAATATTATGCATGGTAAACTGATTTTCATGGTAGTCATTCCAACAGCAAAGAAATTCTGAGATTCAAGCTTTATTAGTAGATCCACCCTACTTGCTGTTCCATAAAGATGAAGTGTTTTTATGAACTTATCCTTTATTTAAGCATAAGTTAACCACTGAGTCAAGGCTCAATCAGAGTATTAATCTACATGTATTTTTACTAAGTACTCCAAAAGGCAACAGTACCTTCTTACTTAGCTTAGTTGTGCTCTGATTTGTAAACACAACCAAAGTGACAAGAGATGCATCTGAGTTATTTGTCTCTTATGCCCCTGGTACGCTGGGTTCTAAAGCTTCCAGAAATAACTAACTAACATAACATAACTATCTGAATGCATGCAGTTAACTATTGTAACTGTACCACTCCTTTACCAGGCATCCCTACAGTATACTCAACTAGGAAAGTGAGCTCTTAGCAGGCCACCTTCAAGACTAATCTCTGAATAAAATCTGTGCAGAAGCAGCTTGGTCTTTTCTGTATAGTCTCACAAGACATAAGAACTGGTTGTGATCACCAAGTCTAAATCTGCCTTTGGGGCTTCTACTATCTTAGGGATCATTTCATGATTCCACACTGGGGGACAAGCTTGGGAATCTGGCTTAAAGCTGAACAGTAAATGCAAATTATTTCATATACAAAAAGTATAAATTTATCATGATAGATCTGGGTGATTTGGGTATTTTCTTTTCAACACCCCCCCCCCCCCATCAGCCTGCCAACAAAAAGAGGCCTGCTAGGAATGACTTAGGGTACATTCACATATGAAAGCAACTATTAACCACTGTTGCTTCCTGGCAGTGGCATCAAGTAAAAGTGGGGGTGGAGGAGAGGAATTGGAGGTCTGTGAAACTCTTGGTGCTGAGCTGACTTGAGGCTGTAGCTAAGTCCTGTAGTTGAAGAGGATGGACACAGATCTTGTAGATCTACTGTGATGGTAGATGCACACATCTTTCTGCCGGGTTGTCATTTGAGTCTTTCAAGCTTTTTTGTTTAATAGGCTTCAGTATATCATGCATTAATTTATTTAATGATATACAAGGTAACCATTTTCAATATATTTTTCTTGTTTTCTGAAATGCATTCCACTGTAACTCATCTTGATTCTACAACAATGATGCTGCACTGATTTCTAATGCACATTTTTTCTATATGCATTTACAAAATCAGATTTAAGAGCTCCACTTTTTCATAATATCGTGTCATAGCACCGACATGTTGAAAATAGTTAAGAAAACTGTATGGCATTCCGGGTCTATATGAAAATAGCAAAACCTCACTTACGCGAATACCAAAATGCTGACACATAAATAGGGAACAGCGAAAACACTGAACATCCTGAAGCGCAAAATTCGAAATATTGAATTATCATAGTTGGCCCTTATCCAGTATAGCTCCCTAATGTAAGTGTGCAATAGTTACGGATCTTAGGGTTAGGGTGCGGGTTAAGGTAAGTGCATGCATAGTAATACATGCAGCCTTTACTTTAGGGTTAGAAGTAAGGTTAAGTTTATGTATAGTAATATAGTTGTGTAGCTGAATGTATACGTAAATTATACTTTTCCCGCAGTTGGGTGTTGTTTGTTTATAGTCAGATGCATTTGTGTGTAGTGAATGTTTGATTAGGATATGGTATATATGGGTGAAGTGTAGATATGGGGAAGTGTGGATTATTTATTTTGTTTGGGTAGGTAGTACGTAGCGGGCAGTGGGGTTGGCCAACTATGACAATTCAATATTTCAAATTTCGTGCTTCAGGATGTTTGGTGTTTTCACAGTTCGCTATTTATGTGTCGACGTTTAGGTATTCGTGTAGGTGAGGTTTTGGTATTTTAATATAGACCCGGCATTCCCAGAGTTATGATGAGAGGTATTTGTTAAATACAGACATCACTTCTTCTGAGTATATTAATTTAAAATCAAAAGGGGTCCAATAAGCACCATCAATTGTTAATTAAATAAAACACCAAATTAAAAAAATAACTTTTAACACTTTAAATAGAGCAACAGCTTCAGTTTGGAAAAAAAAAGCTTGTGCTTTCAACTTTTACAGTTAAAAACAGACTTTGCCAGATTAATTACAAACTATATTATTTTTGCTTAATTATGAAACAAACAAATGTATTTTGACATCATTAAAGTCTGACCAATACAAATAATCAAAATAATCTATTATTATCATTCATAACATGAAGACATACCTCAATATCTACTCCTTTTCCTAGGCCCAAATTTACTACATCAAAAACAAAAATCAGAAATTGTTTACATTTATGACATACTTTTTATGCTTTATCTAAAAACATTGTATTTTTTGTTTACTAGTATGTATATGCTCATAAATATGATTTTTCACATTTGCATAATTCTATCAGTATAACAGTCTTTGCATCTTTAACATTATGGCAGCTATACTATACTATATTATACTGTACTATATTACATGTATAGTTAAAGTAGCCAGCAGATGCATAACTCCTAGTCATGAAAATACAGTTTGTCGATCCGCACCAATTAAACCTGCAATGATTATAATCCACCTTGTCTATTTGTGAAAACAAATCTTTCTTCTTTAAAAATGTGTGTACTTTTTTATTTAAAAAACTATTAACTGATCTGGGAATTTTTTAAATACCCACCAATTTGCAGTAATAATTTGTTTGCTACCATAACAATAATTTGCTCATTAAGAAAGCACAACTTTGCATTTATATACATATACATTCCTGTTCAAAAATGTGATTATTGTTGTATCTTCTTGAATGTCTTTCAAATTACACTTTACCAAAGTAACAGTAGAAAACGTTTGATAAGCTTATATAGATGATTCCTTGTTCTAAATCTTTTTTTCAGTAACTCTGTTTTTTTTAATTTGTTAAATTGTTATACCTGTTCTGCTCAAAATACTTTGCTAATTTTGTTATTTAAATATTTAAGGTGCTTGTTGAAGGGGTGTAATAAGGCATGGTTACCAATATTTATCATCTGAATTTTAGTCTGCACCTATTTTTTTCTTTTATCATCTTTGTATATTAACAAGTGTTAGTATATTTTTGCTGTACACATAGGAAAAAGATAGAAAGGTAGTAGCATCTCATCCACAATTTAATTTTATTTTTCAAATTTTCAGTATCATCTTCATACAAATATATAATCAATAAAGCAAGCATGTGTTACATTTTTAAATAATGCACTATTACATATAATTAATTAAAACTGTCTTCCCAATGACTCTGTACTAAATTAAGAGGACAAGTTACCTTCACAGCACCCAATGCCACGTCAGTTTTATGCCTATAAATCGTGTTGTAATACACAAAGAAGTTATTTCTTCTTCTTCTTCCAGCTTTTCCCAGTTAGGGGTCACCACAATGGATCACCTGTCCGCTCATGATTGGCAGTAGAGTTTTACGGTGTCGAGTTGCCAGCCCAGCACCCAACCTTCCACAGAAGGCACACACACACGCACGCACTTATGCCTAGGGCCAATTTAGAATGTCCAATCCACCTACAGCATGTCTTTGGGATGTGGGAGGAAACCAGAGCACCCGGAGGAAACCCATGTGACCACAGGGAGGACATGCAGACTCTGCACAGAATGCACCTCATCTGAGGATCGAACCGAAGAATCTCTTGCTGTGAGGAAACAATGCTAACTGCTGCTCCACTGTGGCCGCCAACCAAATAAATTATTTGATAATGCTAAATCAAATACAAGCAACTTAGAAAGTATATCTGATAGTACCATTTTTAACAATTTATAAACAAACTATGTGGGCACCAAATAATGTCAGATTACAGACTGCAATCATTTTATGTCCACTGTTTATTTATTTATTTATTGGCATTTGATTACTGGGAAAGTCCACTGGCCAGGAAAAGCCCATTTTTGATGGAGGCTTGGGCAGAAAAGTTCCAAGTTATACATAAGCAAACATAGTAGATTCTAAAGACAGTTTACAATATTTACACAAAATAAAGTTTCTCAAAATGTATACAAAGTGATCAAAAAGATGCATAAGGATCATAATTACAAGTGAGTAGGGGAGAAAAGTTCCAAGTTATACATAAACAAACATAGTAGATTCTAAAGACAGTTTACAATATTTACACAAAATAAAGTTGCTCAAAATTTATACAAAGTGATCAAACAGATGCATAAGGATCATAATTACAAGTGAGTAGGTACAGTATTTACAACACTGGAGTGTTGGTTTGAGCAACATCCATAAGGCATTAGACAAACACGTGGAATACATGGAGTATACATTGTGAGTAGGCTGAATGTTAGTGATGAGTAAGTAAAAGGTAGTAGTTGTCTAGTGAGGTGGGAGGGTTGAAAAATAGAGGTAGGTTTAAGAAGGAGTTTGGCAGCAGATATGATATATTAGTGCAGGAGATAAGAAAAGAAATTGCTGGGACTAGAGAATGACTGACCAAGTTCAGTGGACAAATTATGTAATGGTGGAGGATTAATCAGAGCAGTTGCAAATCCAGTTGGAGAGGAAGTGGTTTTGAAGAGCAGTTTTAAAGTTGTTGGGATTATGTTGATGGCTGGATGGCTGTAGGTAGAGAATTCCATATTTTGGCCATGGTCCATGAATATAACAGCTATCCTGCAGGTAAACTGGGTTTAACAACTTGAAGAAGCTGTTGTTGTTCAGATCGTAGTGATCTAGTGGGGTTATAGAGGGTGAGTAGTGAATTTAGTGCAGGGAAAAGTTGTACTTTATAAATAAATTTGTGAGTAATTGTAAGATGGAGGAATAGTAAGTAATGGGGAAGTTCAGGACATTGTAACTTTTTTAGGGCAATGCAGTGGTGAGTAGAGTGGTGGGTGTTTGTACCGAATTTAGCGATCTTGTTATAACATGTTTCTAATTCTGATTGTAGGGACGACTGCAGACTGGTAAACAGTAGAGTGCAGTAGGTTATGGAATGTAGTAGGTACGTTTGTGCTAGAGTTAGTTTAGATTGGAGGGAGAGAAACTTACTATTCCTATAGGGCAACCCTAGCTTCTTATGGATCTTAGATATGCCATTTAGAATATGCAAATCAAATTTGAGTTTTTTTCTATTATTACTCCTAGCAATTTGGTATGGGCCACTAGTTCAACTTTTGTAGAGCTGAGTGAGTGAATTTTGAGGTTGGGTTTATTTATATGGGATTGTCTCTTGGGTGTGAAAATCATAAGCTTAGTTTTTTTGGGTTAAGAAATATGGTTAGTGTGAAGCCACATCTCCACAGAGGAAAAGCCTGCCTGGGTATATTGGTAAAGTATTGTGTCGTTGGGTTTGGAGCAGACTATGATCGAGTCATCTGCTTATTGGACAAGGGAGCCCTGTGGGATGGGCAAATGAAGATTATTGATAAAAATATTAATGAGCAGAGGGCCTAAGATGGAACCATAAGGGATGCCTGTGGGGTTGAGAAGAAAGGGGAAAATGGAATTGTGCCACTTGACAGCATGCTCTCCATTGGAGAGAGAGCTTTGAAGCCAGTTGGCTGAATGGGGAGATAATCCTATATTTGATAGCTGGGATAAAAGGATAGGCTGAGAGATGGTGTCAAATGCTTTTGACAGATCCAAGAAAAGGATAGATACAATGCATCCTAAGTCCCTAGCTTTGTTAACTATGTCTAAGAATGAAATCAATGCAGTGGATATGCTGTTACCTGGATGGAAGTCATGCTGTGTTGGAGAGAGGATCTTGTTTCTGAGGAGACAGTCTAGGAGTTGTTTTTGCACACATTTTCAAGGATTTTGGATATTTGAGAGAGTATAGCGATAGGACGAAAGTTGGAGACGTCAGTTGAGGGGCCTCCTTTATGAAGAGGAATGATGATTTATTTTTTCCAAAGCGAAGGAACATAAGGTTCAAGAACTGATCTGTTGATCAGGATACTAATAGGGAAGGCCACAGCATCAGCAGTGATTTTTAGAAATTTGGCAGGAATTTTATTGGTGGAGTTTGAACCTGGTTTTAATGTTGACAGAATATTTTTAATGAAGGAGGTGGGGATGGGAGAGAAGTTAAACTGAGGGTGTAGAGACTGTTGTAAGGAAGTTGAAGGTAGGGTATTAGTGCCTGGAGAGGTGTGATCCAAGGTGTGAGAGGTATTAGGGGGGAGTAGTGGAGTGTTGTTGGGAGGAATGGGATGATGCAGTTGTAGGAGTAGTTACTGTTACAAATAAGCTATCCACACAGGCATTTATACCCTTACTTTTATATATAAGACCAAAGAATGTCTAAAATAAGACTGGGAGTACTTCACCTTTTCTTTAATCATATATCAGAATTTGTAGTGTTTTCTGTTTTAGAGTGCTGCACTGTTATAATCAGTCTTATGGGTGTTTTTTTCCTGACTCTTCATGCAGCTGGGGCAATCCAAACATTCACCTTGGTCTAGGGCATATAACTATCAATCATTCTAATATTTTTTCACAGAAATAAACCTTCTTGCAGCAAACCACTTAGTGTACTATTAATCAGTCTATAAGAATATTTAACTTTGGGTTTGGCAAGGAACACACAAGCAGATGAGTCATGCAGTAAACTTTCATAAATTCTCTGTAATTTTATGGCTGCACCAGCACAATTCGCCCATTCATATCTGTTTATTAAATTATAAAATTCATTTTGAAAATTAAAAAACTGCTTTTTGCAGTATTAACATTAAATTTAAATAGCATTTCTTTGTTATTGATTTATATATTCTATAATTTCCGATTCATAAGATTTTTGAGATGTTGAAACTGATGGGCGGAAGTTATGGTTAAACAAAGTTTTTTGCAAACATTAAACACAGTAGTACATTTCTTGTAGTTACAATTTACATTAAATTAGCATTACGAATAACAGATAAATTATATTGTTGAGTGAAATCTTTCATCTTCTTCAGTATAAAAAGTATATGTACAATAAAGTTAAATCACATCCAAAAAGTCTACAGCCAAATGAGTTTACCCAGTTCTATGAAGCTGTTCTTGTAGCATAGTATTGCCATTCATTCTGTTTGTCTGGTTAAGATTTTCTGAACTCTCCATATTATACCTGACCAGACTTCTGTGTTTGCACAGGGTATTTATATTTCTTTGCCTGTTTACTTTTGCATGAGATGCTACCTCTGCATGCCCAACTTGAGAAAGGTAAGATGAAGCTGGTGTTATGGCTGTATTATAATGAACATATTTTTGTGATCCCTTATTTCCAAGACAAAGTGTTGTGCTGCTAAAATGATGTATTCCCTCATGGCAAATGATATATTTATTTTTTATTAAGAATCAAAAGTGGATAAAAATGGATCTTGCAGCCCGCAGTTTTTGACAATTCAGCTACAACAGTGACACAGATGTTTTAGTCCTGCTCCGGGAGTTCCATGGCTGAGGCAGGTAAAGCCCTGACTATGATTCAGATGGCCAATTTTCATTTAGTGGCATGAGTGCTGGAGGAGTCAGGTGTGAGATGCTGATATTGGGGGGGGGGGGGGGGGGGCTTTGGCTTAATGTATTGGGAGTACCTGCGGGAATAAATGTCTTACCTAAACAAAGGACCCTTGTAACAGCTACTCAGTACTATGGCTTCCCAAACATCAGCGATAGCTTGTCCAATAGTATACCTGTGTTCTTCTCAGGCACCTATGCTGGAACTTGTAAAACTGCCAGTGAATAAGGAAGTAAGTGCATATACCAACTTATGCAGTGACAGCTCATCACCATTCAAAGACAAGCACTCTGATTGGACGGCACAACTAGCATGACCATTGTAAAGCGAGCATATACCAATAGAAAAAAAGTCCAGCTGCTAAAGTACTATTAAGTGGCCAGACTTCCTATATGCATATGCTTAGAGGACAGAGCAAAATACAAGAAAAACAGGTACATTCTGCAAAACTAAAGAAGCAGAAACATATCTGATTTTCGTTGTATTTCTGTACTGCCCCTCCTAAAATCTTGGTTGACTTTGTACCTCTCAACTGTCTGGATTTTCACAGAATGTACAGATTTTTGTCTCATAGCTTTGGTCTGCTTTTCGTAAAAAAAATTATTTTCACTGGCAAGCCACTGGGGATTGAAGTCATTAAATAATGGAAGATATTTCATGTTCAAGCAAAAAAAGCAGTGGCGTTTCTCTTTTCTCTGTTGCTTCTCCTGCACTGTACTGATGTACAGCATACGCAAGGGAATGCAAGTCACACACTCATATATATATACACACACACACACACACACACACACACACACACACACACACACACACACACACACACACACACACACACACACACACACACACAGTACATTGGTAAACAAGAAAAAATGCAGAGGAACACTACAGTGCCCTTATACAAAGGCATTTTTCAAGAAAGGTAAGCAATTTCTTTATTAAATAATGTCATTGAATAATAGGAATAATCCACTCCTGGCTGTGGGTATATCAGGGTTTACTCACTGTTGGCTTTGCCCTCACGATCCATCCATACCAACCATGGCTAAATCCTGATATATCCACGCCCAGAAGTGGACTGTTGCTTAAATAAGCCACACCCACACTAAAGATGACAACACTGCTTTTGCCTTTTGACCCTCACCTTCCAAGAAGAAAACGATGGGCTCTGGACCTTTGCCCCTAGAATGAATAAATTAGTCAATTTCCTGATTTGGGGATGCTTGATCATCATCATTATGGGGTGGGGTGAGGGCTGCCAAAAATACTGACACAGAGGTTTAGTTTCCCCTTCCTGCATTTATTTTTTTCCAGTCTGGTTGTAACTTATAAGAAATGTTAAATGTATTCTGTGTTTAATATGGCTAGTGAAGTAAATGATTATTTAAGTAAGCACTTGGTAACAACAGTGCTCAGATGCTTGAGATGTGGTTGGTTATAAAGGACATATTTATGTTTAAGGATTGTTGTCAGTATTATAAACAGGAATTATAACATTTAATTTGGACTTTAATTTCCTTGAAGTATATTTCTACTGCACATTGATCATCTGTCCTTTATAAATGATGTTGTTATGGTGGGAGAAATCAAGCTCTTATAGTATGTATTTGAAAATTATTAGAATTAGGCAGTCTTATTGTCACATGTTATACTTTTTTGTGAAAGCAAGTAAAAGTGTAGATAGGGCAGGGGGAAGTGGCAGCTGATCTGGGTGCAAAGTGTCAGGGGGCTTGATTGGCAGGTGCTGTACAGGAAGTGGTGCAGTACAGGCATTTAGAAATGAATGTCAGTGAGGTACTACAACTCTTAGCTAGGAAAGTATGAACTTACAACCAGTTTGCTTTATATTTTGTTATCAGGTCAGTGTGTTTGTACTTGAGAACTTCATTTCTGGATAGTCATTATTTATAGGAAAGTCTCATAGCCATCACTCAAAGAAATTAATCTATTGTCAACACTACATTTTTGAAGCTTCTGATTTCTTTATTTGTTAGATTTTTAGTCAAATGGCTTTTGCAGATACTCACAATACTAGCTAAAAATGTTACAGCCCCACGTTTCAAAAAACTCAGCTATCAAAGTAAGCAGCAATCTTGATAATGAGAGAGAACTGTCTCAGCATACAAATTTTAAACTACAGTAAGGAAAGTGAATACATTATGACTTATGGAGTGCCACCTTTTTGATGTTAACCTTTATGTCCTTCCATATAATCTGCAACGCTCTATGTACATTATTCCTACTGGAAATCTAACCATACTCTTCTCTGCACTTTTATGGAGCTGTCCTTTTTACCACTGCAGAACCATTCTCCTACCACCAGCAAGCACTTTCAGAAACCCAGAGACTTATAAAAAATATCCATAATCAACACCTGCAACTTTCTGGAGAAAGTAATACTTTTCAAGATTTGGGCCACTATGGTGGAGTAGTGGGATAAAACCCTGACTACACTCCAGGTGGCCCAGGTTTGACGAGGGGCTTGCTTGACTGATGGATCGGCAGGAAGGAATAGGGAGTGCCCATTCCAGAGGGTGGCAGTTGTATGGGCATCCATGCAATGATCTCTGGTGGAGGCTGGGGATATCATGTATAGGAGGCAAGACCAAAGATAGGAATAGGCTAGTGGAATGGTTAAGCTGCCACTGAGCTGGAGCGAGATGCCACGTGCTCATTGTACACTTGCCCCGTGGCGCACCACAGAAGACTACACATGGAGGGACAGAGGGAGTAGCTGTTAGGCTAGGGAAAAAATATGTTAGGGCAGCCTTGGCCTCCCAGGACACCCTTAAGATCCTCACTGACCCTGGCTAAGATATGGGCAATGGACAATGGGATAGGCAGTGTTCTTAGTCCCAGCAAAAGAAGTGGGGCAATGGGATAGTGAAATACAGTAAGGGGAGAAAAAAGAGATTAAAAAATATACTTTTCAGGATTTGGAAGGATACACCTAAAACTCCCATCACTGATGTTCATGAAACCTAGCTAAAACATAACTGTCCTCTACCTTCTTTCATATACAGAAATTGCAATCTCTTTTGTAGCTATGAGACTGAAAGAAGAAGTGAAATTGTGCCTTTCTTTTGGACAATCAATTAAATTTTAGGATCTTAAACTTCTTCCATAACAAAACCCAGTTTAAGCCAAACTGGGTCTTGTGTGGTTACACTATATGTGGATTCAGAAAAATCATGCTGGCAGTCTGCTACATCCCATGTTACATGACCCCTGCACCCACGTACTCATTTGTGCTAATCCTTACTAACCCCCTGCCGTAACCTAAAACACAGACATTACCTTGCAAAAAACACTTTTCCCTAACAGTATCACTACACGACATGAGCGCATTTCCCATACATAGCATGCATGCACAACGTTAATGCTATCCCTTTATCTAACTCTTACTAATCCTCAAACACTCATATACACAGACACTCACACTACCAACCCAAATGCAGAAATGTGACAAATATCTGAACGTTTCAGCATTAACATGCATGCCCATTTACCATAACTCACAGAGTATACCCTGCACAAACCCAGCCTTCGATCTTCTGATGTTCATTAAACACAACATTCAATAAAAAGCACTATCAAATAAAACAGCACTTAACTTTGTTGACAAAACAGCAGACAACGAAGTAACTGCTCCCATACATACATATGTATTAACATCTCTATCTATCTATATATGTACTATATATAGCTTTATCTATCAAATATATATATATATATATATATATATATATATATATATATATATATATAAATATATATAGTTATATAACTAAAATCAAATGCAAAAGTAAAGAATAATTCCATGCTCCTAAAACAAAAGGTCAGCTATGCATGGAGTCTAGTATTCAGGTTGAATACATGTTAAATACATGTTATAGTTGACTAACTGGCAATTCAGTGTGTAAACAGACAGGAATGCTTGATAAGTGTAGAAATCATATAAAATGCTCACAGTAAATTTTTACAAGGGCAGTACTCCCCGTTGTCTGCAATGTGTGTGTGGTGGGTATATCCCCACCAGCCCACTTTATCAAATTCAGTGTAAGAAAATGAGCACGTTTTACATGTAGTAGAAGTTACTGAGATGTCAGAGTTAGAACAAATAGTAAACAGGCATGCAGTGCTACATTCTTCACATTAGAAAGGAGGGAAGAGGCACTTTGCAAAATGTTTCGAATATGGCTTATGTTATTTTTTTACACTTTACTCTTAATTTATTGCAGCAAATTTCTTCTGAGTAATTTGATTAAATGAGACAGTTTCATTGTTTAAGAGGATTAAAACACTGAATATGACCAGAACAACTTATGTTTTATGTGGCTTGATGTGTCATTTGGAACTGGCATGAGGGGGATTGGTATGGTCAAGCTAGAAAAGGGAGTGACTGGGACTGTCCAATGCCACAATCCCTCAGAGTAGTGGACCAAATGGAATGACAGCCTATGGTGAGGTACTTTATCGCTGAGTCTTGTATGTGGTAGTTTTTATCATGAGCTGAGGAAAATGGACTCATAAGGGACATAGTGGCTCCTACAGTTATGTGGGTCATTCTTTCCCCACCTGGAGGGTGCCGACATAGAGCCTCTACTGTAAATCCCCATTGCTGGAATGATGGTGAAGGCATAAACACATCTTGGCTACCTGAAAGCTTGAAATGTGGGCTGTGCAGGTGGCTGTTGTCCCAGTTCAGGAAATACCCATGATAGGGGGATGAAGGGTCTCAGGTCTAGTAGGGACAGGATTAAGGGTCAGTAAGCACAGGAGAAACAGCACAAAGAAAAATGAAACAGATGCATTCATGCTAAAATGATGACCTTATGATTATTTTACAATTTGTATTAAACCTATTATCACATTTTTACAGATAAAGTATTTATGTTTTCAGTCTAAAATATAGCAAAGTCCCTTTAAAACTATGCTGTGCACAACAATAGGAATCATTCCTTAACTTTTTTTGGTTACTTGGGCTAAAATTAAATTTCAGATTTGGACATCTGCAGTAATAATGCAACTGTTATTATTGAATACATTTTATAGTTACATTTTTTTAGCAATGCATTTATCTGGCCCTCTGTCATGTTTGTTTTACTGTAATTTCGCAAACCATGCCTTCATTTGTTTGACTGCGTTACTGCTTGCCACCATGAATGGGCATTTCAGTATTGTCTTGAATTTTGTCAGTCAGTTGACATTCAAGTATCATCATTTTATAGTTTAGGTAAGTTTGTACATTATCTGATATTCAGTTACCATGCAACTCTTACATATCCTCCCAATCTGATCCACTCTATTGGTATCCCAACAATTCACAAACATGACAGCAGGGTGATAAAATTAATGGAATGTTTCACTTGTGGCTTGCTACCTACCATTACAGAAGCCTTAATGTTTTCATTGGTCCTGTTTGTATCCATGACAATGAGTTTCCCTACATCTGACCCATACTCCAGTCTGGCACCTTATCACCTGCCACATTGGATAAGTGGGCGGGATATAAATTCCTCAACTGCATACTTGTATCAGAGTGGTCTTGCTTGTTCTGCACTGCAATGTTTTTACTTCTAAATAGTCTCTTCCTGCCTTGCCATTAGCCCCTGCTGTAGATCAATACAGAGATACATGTTTATACAAATTTTATAACAAATCCTAAGCAAGTTTTACAGCAGGCAAAGATAATCAGTCTTACAAAATAGTAAATGAACATTTTAGGTAACTTGCCTTTCACCTACCTGGTATTAACCATTTTGACCTATTAGAAATAGAGTTTTTTCCTCTTCTTTGGCCAGAGAAATCTTATTTTAGTCTTATGTCAGTAATCACATGATTTGGGGTTTGAATATTTTGCTAAGTAGCATCATCATAACTTAATAGCACAGATTTGCCATTATAGCATAATTAGTGGTTCTACAACCACTGGCAAGCATGTCTACCATTCCCTGACAAATTGGATGCATCATTCTTTTTCCCTTCTGACATATTAGCATGTATGAAATACGTTATTTCTACATTACTGTTCTATTTTTCTGTTCTTGTTAATTAGTGAAACCATCAAATATCATATTTTATTTCAAAAGTAGGCAAGACTGCTTTGCAGAATTATTCATGCAATCCAATGCTGTGAAACATTTCATTTTACTTGACCAAGGCCTTAAACTATTTCCACACTATGGCAGTCAAGACCAGCACCTGTTCTCTTCCATATACTTTTGCTGCTGATTTTCTATTATTTGCTTGGAGGTGATGCACCATGTACCATTCTATTTTAATAGGATACAATCAGCATTTCCATTTACCAAAGTATCAAACTAATTTAAAAACACTTTATATTTTTCTTGGACAAGCTCTAGGCTTCTTAATCCATAAGGGCATGTTACTGAAACTTTGGTATGCAGTCTGCTTCTTATTTTATATTTCTTTTATATGTTGGTAGATAACACCTCATAATATAACTTTTTCTACATCTGCTAGGGTCGTATGAATAATTAAACATTTTTACTTCAAACATGAAAATACATTAAAATCTCACAATTCTTTAGTGGCATGTAACTGCTTTCAACAAAACCATCTTCATTTTAAGACACTATAGTGAGATCTTCAATTTATCTGCTTAAGTAAGACATCTGCAGTGCTATAAATACAAGTTGCCATCTTGTTAGAAACATAGCAAATGAACAGTTAATGAGTGCTACAGTCTTCTGTATATAACATAAAATCTGTCATCTCTTTGCTTAATAAACCAGTTTTACTAATTTTAACCTGATTACTCAGTGCACAGGTTACAAGTCTGCATATGTACTAAGTTTTTACCAACTATACATGAGGAGTCTTGTGAAACATCCTGGTCATCTTCCAGCACATATTATAAAGTCTCCATTTTTACTGATTAACCACACTTTGGCTGCTCTAAATACAACTACCCTGCTGGTTAAAAAGCATATAAGTAAACTGTGCTCACTGGTAAATAGCAATGTGATTAAGAAGGCTAGGCCACAAAACTGAAGAAATACCGAAAGACTAAGAACCATAGCAGGTTATTCAGGCACCCTATGCCATTCTAGAGTTTGGCTTCATTCTCAGTGCTAAGTTGACGACCAAGAAAAAAATGTAATGACTAATTTGTTACATGAAACAATGATAACTTGAGTATTTGCCAAAAATTCAGCATCAGCATTCATTTTTGAATGTTGCTATACTCTAGACTGCAAGGGGATTGCTGACACACTTGACAAGTCTGATCACACATTCTTTCAATCGTGCTCCCTGACACCTTCTTTCCAGGGAGGCTGCCCAATTTTACATGACTTTTAACTGCCTGAAAAGCAGACAGAGTTCTTCTCATGTCAAAAATTAATAATACATAAATAATACCATAAAACAGATTCAGATAAATACCCAGCAAATGAAATAAATAATGCAAACTATAATTATGCATATGACATAAATCCACTTGTACTTCAAGCACATGATCATATGTAAGTCCAGATTCATCACTTAAAAAAATCAGTTGCTTAAACATAAACAAATCTTGCTAAACTGTAGAAGCAAATGGTTCAAGGTATAGAAAAGAAAGGGCCACAAAATGAACTAACCTAGGCTAATACTCTGTACATGTAATAAAGCTCTACCAGTCATAAGTTTTTGTTTTACTCTAAAATAATTTGCTCATCTAATAAAGCAGCATAGTTGCTTTAAACACAGCCAGCATTGTAAAACTATTGAAAGCATATAGTGTAAACTATATAAGTAAGACGGGCACTGAAAAGGTTAAGCCATGCTGTTGCATATTAACTAAAATATCCAGTTTACCATTTTATAAAGCCAGCTATCATTGCCTGCCTTAAAACTTATTTAGGTTTGCTATGAAATTTGTGTAACCATATACCTCGAGAAAACTGTGCAGCGTAACAAAACACGCACACAGCTGAGGAGGCCTACAGCTTCCCTTTCAGGCTGTGCCCTGAGGCAGGCCATTAGACCCTTGCTATTCCACCAGTGTCCCTCAGCATTATTCAAACTAATTTTCTCCAGATAACGATACCTTGTAGGCAAAGTGGCTCTTTATGTCTGCTCTGTGTTTCATGTTTGTATACACAGCATAAATGACTATATACAGTCTATGTTTTGGTATATGTGTAAAACAAAGATGGCAATATAAAGCTTTATCCATTGTGATGAAAGTTCATAGGTAGGTACTAGGCTGTCGGCTCAGGGGCCTACGTAAGTCTAGCCAACAAGGTTCCCTGGCTTACGCCACCCAAGAAAGTTATTTTCCTGTGCCACTGTCGAGCAGAGACACAGAAGTGATCCCCGGGGTGTATTTTCTATTTCCCATTCACTCATCAAGATTTTTTTTGGAGAGTGCTAATGAAGAACTTTGCTTGACATAGATGGGTAGCCTGTTCCAGAGTATGGGAAGTCTCTGGGACAGGAATCTATTCCAGCATGTCCTGTTTATTGTGGTGACAAGGTTTAGGTCCCTAAAGCATGTAGCTTGGAGTGATTGGGATTTCTTTAGGTGTAGCATGTCCAACAGCTCTGAGTTTGACATAGCTTTATATGTTATGCAGAGATCAACTCGGAGTAGGCGATATGATATGGAGTATGGAGTAAAGCTGGAGTTTTTTGAGACAGTCAGTGTAGGGCATCTGTTTGAGGACAATAATCCACTTTGTGAGGTACTTCTGTGGCCTTTCCAGCTGCTGCAGATGTCTTGTGAGGTACATTCCAAAAGGGGTGTTGTACTCTATAATGGGTCTAATGAATGTCGAGTAGAGGGGAACAATGACCTCTTTTTTCCTGGATGAGAACCCTTTTATGATGAAGTGTGCCACGTAGAAGGACTTCCTGACTACTGTGGCGATGTGACTATCAAAGGACAGACTACTGTCCACCTGGGTCCCAAGGTCTCTTATCACACATTTGGTGTTAAGTAGACCCCTGTCTATGTAGTAGTTCATGGGTACAGAGTTTTTACCAAAGGGGATGACAATGCACTTTTTGGCATTGAGCTTGAGGCCATGGCTCTGATACCAGGCATCTGTCTCAGCGAGGCCCTTCTGTAGGATTTCCACATAATTTGGGGACTCGACTATGGCTCCTAGTTTGCAGTCATCTGTGGACTTCATTAGCCAGAGGCCTTCTATGTTAGCCTATACTTCAGAGAAGTAGATACCAAACAGGAGAGGTCCCAGGACTGAACCCTGTGCTATTCCACTTGTCATTGGTTTGAGGTCAGATTTGGAGTCTGCAACTTTTACAGTGTGGGTTCTGTCAGTGAGCCAGTTGGCAAACCATCTTGTGATGTAGGGATTTATACCTAGTTTAGTGAGTTTAGCTATAATTCCAGAATGGGAGATGATGTCGAAAGCCTTGGCAAGGTCAAGATAGGCTGTGTGAACCACCTTACCCTCATCTACGGCTTTGATGACTGCCTCAAAGAAGTCGATCAGGTTCAGGAGGCATGATCTGCCTTTCACAAACCCGAACTGGGTGGGATCCAGAGTTTGGAGGTCATCAATTTCTTTGTTTATGAGTTCCATGATGAGATGTTCCATGGCCTTGCAGACCAGGCTCGTCAGGCTAATAGGGTGATAGTTCCCAGCATCAGTGGTGGCACCCCCTTTGTGGAGTGGGATAACTGTTGCTGTATGCCATTCAGTGGGCACAGAGCCTGATGTGAGGCTATGATTGAACATGGTGCTTAGGTGGGGAGCCAGTTCGTTCTGAAGTTCATGTAAAATGCAGCCTTGGATGATGTCCAGTCCCATGAATGCTGTGATTTTGGCTTTAGAGAGTGCAGCTTTTTACCGACATAGTTGTGATTACAGGGACTGCATTCTTCCTGTATAGATATGGGCCATTTAGGGGGTGAGGGGGTAAAGTTAGCGCTGAACCTATCTGCCAGGATGTTGGCAATATCAGTTGGTTCTGTAATTTTCGTGCCATTGTGCTGTAACTCAGAGCAGATCTGGGTGTTGCCATTGAGATTCTTGACATAGCTATGGAATGCTTTGTGGTTGTCCTTAGAATCATTGGCAAATTTGTTTTCGTAGCTAGCTTTGGAGGATCTTATAAGGGATCTCAGCTTCTTACTGAGGCTGACCAGGGAGCTCCTCCACTCATGGGATTGTACTCTCTTTTGCAACAATTTCTTCCTTCTGTTGTACAATTTGTTTATGGTAGGGGACCACCAGATTGGCTTCCTTTTTTGGAGGATAGAGTCTTGGTACTGTCTGGGATAGCACAATCCATGCACTCTCAATAAGTGCTTATAGATTACATTTGTGTAGGATTCAGCAGTTGTAATTGTGTTGTGCTGGTAGTGCAGGGGTGCTCTCTGGAGCCTTGAACCAGGTCTCAGTCACTGCACAGATATCGATGTTCTCCATTTTAAGGAGTGCCTCGAGTGAGTGCATTTTTGAGATTTAGACTTCTAGCATTGAGTAGCATTACCCTCAGTTTTTGCTTGCCTGTTCCTGTTATGGTGGTGAATTTGTCATTTGAACCTTGCCTAAAAAAGGCACTGTAGGGGCAGCAAGAAGTTTCTGACAAAATTCTATAACATCCTTAATTCTATCATCTTAGTCTATGAATGGTTAATAATTCAAACTCCTCAAATTCACAACTGTCTCAAAAAAGATATGTTTCTTTGTGTTATTTTTTCTACCTATAAACTGACTTTATGTGTCTAACCATGATTCCCCAGTGTACCTGATCTGAGATTTTATAGGTTCATAGGTTCATAGGTTGGTACTAGGCTATCGGCCCTAGGGCCTATACAAGCCTAGCTATAACAATTACCTGGCTATTTCTTCCCACACTATTTACTTCCGTGGACGCCTGTCTAGCAGGGCAACTGATGTGATCCCCAGGGTGAATTTCCTTTCTCCCATCCAATCATCAAGGTTCCTTTTGAAGAGGGCCAAAGAGGCACTCTGCTTGACATGTATGGGTAGTCTATTCCAGAGTCTGGGGAGTCTCTGGGTCAGGAAACTATCCCTCCAGCATGTATTGTTTATTGTGATGACAACATTTAAATCTCTGGAGCATGTGGCTCTGAGGGATTGGGATTTCTTTAAGTGTAGCATGTCCAACAGCTCTGGGTTTGACATGGCCTTGTATGTTAAGCAGAGATTGCCTCAGAGTAGACGATGTGTGACAGAGTATAGCTGGAGTTTTTTAAGGCGGTCAGCATAGGGCATCTGCTTTAGGCCTGTGATTCTTTTAGTGAGGTATTTCTGCGGCCTTTCCAGTTGTTGCAGATGTCTTAAGAGGTACATACCAAATGGGGCATTGTATTATATAATGAGTCTAAGGAGGGATGAGTACAGTGGGACAATGACCTCCTTTTTTCTGGATGAAAAGCTCTTAGTGATGAGATGTGCCACACAGAAGAATTTCCTGACTGTTGTGGCGATGTGGTTATTGAAGGTGAGACCACTGTCCACCTGTGTCCCTAAGTCTCTTATCACACTTTCGGTGTTTAGTGTACTGCCAACTGTGTGATAATTCACGGGTACATGTTTTTTCCCAAAGGGGATAACTATACATTTCTTGGCATTGAGCTTGAGCCCATGACTCTGGCACCAAGCATCTGTTTCTGTAAGGCCCTTTTGTAGCGTATCCACATCATTTGGGGATTCAATAATGGCTCCCAGTTTGCAGTCATCTGCAAACTTTGTTAGCCAGAGTCCCTTAGTGTTGGCCTGTACTTCAGAGAAGTAGATGCCAAACAAGAGAGCTCCAAGGACTGAACCCTGAAGTACTCCACTTGTCACTTGTCTGGTGCTGGATTTGGAGTCAGCTACTTTTACAGTGTGGGTTCTGTCAGTAAGCCAGTTGGCAGCTCATCGAGTGACGTAGGGATTAATGCCCAGTTTAGTAAGTTTATCTATGATTCCAGAGTGGGGGATGGTGTCAAAGGCCTTGGCAAGGTCCAGATAGGCTGTGTGGACTGCCTTACCCTCGTCCACAGCTCTGGAGACTGATTTGAAGAAGTCAATAAGTTTCAGGAGACAAGATCGGCCCTTCACGAACCCAAACTGGGTAAGGTTCAGTGTTTTAAGGTTGCCAATGTCTTTGTTTATAAGTTCCATGATAATACGTTCCATGGCCTTGGAGATCAGGCTCGTCAGACTCCTTTTCATATGTGCATTGGTTTGAACTTTTGACTCCCAGTCATCACAGATATTTTTTAGACCTAAGATGGAAACAGGATAACTGCCTGATACAGAAAATAGAATTGATTTTTTTCCTACTAGGCAAAATCTGATGCATTTTTCCCATAGTGGACCATTACTGGAACCATCCACTGTTTGATTTGTGTCAAGCAACATTATTAGCACATGCTAAAAGTGGAATTATAGTGTTTCCTCCCATTCACAATTATTTTGTGACATCACAGCTAGAGCACTGCTTAACTATGTGCATGACAGCACTGCAAAGTGCTACAGGAGAAAGACAGCCATGTTGCACAGTTACATTTGTTAACTGCTGCTCTTCTTCAGCTATCTGGAAAGATCATTAAGGTCAGCTCTTGTTATAAGATGTTTGCTGAAGAGAGACATAAGTCCATTTTCATGAATGCTTATACTAAGTGTACAGTAAGGGTGGTGTTCATAGTCCGGGACTTCGCATACTCGTAGTGACCTGAGAAGAACTGTGTGACATGGTTCTGCAAGTCCCAGACTGTCAGGATGACTATATAAATGCATAAGACTTTTTTTCTGAACACCCCCCCCCTCCCCCACTGGAAAAGCATAATGTGATTTATGCATAACTGATAGGGGGACTGCTGCTGCTCTGCTAAGGGGGTTTGCATGTATGCACATGAGTTCGATTCATAGACATGAATCTGTAATGAACTCATTTGTATACAAAGTGTGTAAAGCACTTGAAGTTATGTCAGAAAGCAGGCATTTTTAGTCACGTTTGGAGATGCAATGGGAGCTGATATGGTATTTCAGCAGACCTGGACATTTGTACTAGAAAGGTTAGTTGGGTAAATGTGTTATTTTGATGCTTGTGCATATCAGGACAATTTACTGATGGGGTCACTTGGGTGAAATGAGTATTTCTGTCCTTGTGCATACCTAGACATTTTACTTATGGGGTCATTGGGCAAAATATGTATTTTATTCCTTATGCATATCTGGACATTTTATTCATGGAGTCACTTGGGTTAAATGTGTATTTCAGTGCTGTACATACCTGGACATTTTACTGAAGGGGTCACTTGGGTGAATGATTATTTTACTGCTTGTGCATACCAGATTATGTTACTGTTGGACATGCTCCACTTAAAGAAATCCCAATCCCTCCGAGCTACATGCTCTAGGGACCTAAACCTTGTCACCACAATAAACAGAACATGCCGGAAGGATAGATTCCTGTCCCAGAGACTTCCAATACTCTGGAATAAACTACCTATCTATATCAAACAAAGCTCCTCATTAGCACTGTTCAAGAAAAATCTTGATGATTGGATGGGAAATAGGAAATTCACCCCAGGGATCACCTCTGTGGTTCTGCTCGACAGTGGCACAGGAAAATAATTTTCTTAGGTGGCAAAAGCCAGGGTACCTTTTTGGCTGGGCTTGTATAGGCCCCAAGGCTGATAGCCTAGTACCTACCTATGAACTTATGATGGGGTAGCTTGCATTCTATATATTATTGTTTATTATACATTGATATGTACTATCGCAACCATATTCCAAATCTGTCTTCACAGGCCAGTTTTACACACAGTGATTTAAAATCCCTACAACGTCTTGGTGTTGTCAGTACATTAATTGTTGGTTTGGGGTAATACCAAAACCCACTCGTGTTGAAGAGTGGGTTTTGGTAGTACCACGTTATCCACTTGTTCCAGTGAATGCTTAGAGTAATTGTTTTTGGTACTACCAAAACCCACTGGTATTGAAGAGGACAACTGACTTGACAGGATATAAATTATGTTCACTATCTACTCTTTCACAAATGAATGCGTGCATTACCTTACCCATCATTCAAGATTTGACAGACTGTTACCTTCTACTGGGAGTCTGAGGTTAAATATTTACTTGGCCGTAAGCTCGCAATTTCCAGACTACTCTGAGTGGCTTTTTCTGTTAAATATGTGGCCTCACACACTTCATACATTGACAGTAGCCCTAGGAATGACAAGGTGACAGCTCCAACACATTGCATGGCTTGTGTGTGTGCCCCCCCCCCCCCATTTGATAGCAGTGTTAAAGAGGGGAATCAAATGAGCACAGGAGCTGTATGCCATTCAGTCTCCACAACCAATGTATTCACATTATTAGTCTAACATTACAGTCTAACACTATACCACTTGTACTTATAGTTATGCAGCTTACCCATCCGTAGCATGCACAACTGCAGACTGAATCATGTAGAAAGTGGTGAGTGCGGTAGTACGCAAGTACCATTCATTTTAATGCTTGTGCATGTTAAGAAATATTATTGAAGGAGTTGCTGGAAGAGATAATTAATTTGTGTGTCAGGGAAGGGCTTGTTCATACATGGTCAGACTGCTGAAGTGATCACAGGGTAAAGTCATTTGTTTTGTCATTTTAGTGCTTGTGCATACTTAAGATAAGAATAGCTAATGAAGGGGTTGCTAGGGGAAATAATTAATTTGTGTGTCAATGAAGTGCTTCTACATATTTGAGCAAACACGTTCTCAGATTGTGACTCCAGTATCAAAGGCAAAGCATTGCATTTATGAATGGATGTACCTACCACAGGGATGTCCAACTGTGAATTGCAAAACCACTGCAATAGCCTACTACACTTTACAGCACTTCTCATTTGCATTGCATTGTTTTTAGACCTTGTGCATTAGTATAAATGGCATCTGGGAATCGCTCTGTTGCTATGCTCAGTCATAAGCTTCAGTAATGCCTCTATCGTATTTGAGCAATGACTAAGAATCCTGCCCAAAGTGTACATGATCTTATTCAAGAACATCCCTACCACATTTGTGTGCTGCCTATTCACTCAGAAAGATTAGACTAAATATAGACATAGTCTATACATTGTGATAACCTTTATGAATCTCCCACAATATTTATAATTGCAAGAAAATCAGGCGGAAAACTAAAATTAGGAGGAAGAACATGGGAGTTATGCTTGTGTTGCCTGTTTACTCAGAATGGTGTACACTGAGAGTAGGTGTTCCGAATCCGGCCCATAGTCTGTTTATTCTGCTCTTATAACATCACTCCTCTTGGATGTAGTATTACATTGCTGAATTTTGCAAAGCAGAATTTCATATGAGAGCTATAAGTTATTTAATCTAAAAGTCCACATTGTATATAAACCAAATAAATGTTCGTTTTTTTTTAGGCTATAATAGAATAGTGCGCATACCCTCAGGAGCAACTAATATTGATGTGCAACAGCATAGTTATTCAGGGAGACCAGAAGATGACAACTATCTTGGTAAGTTTCAAGTAAGACTGATGTTTTGTATGGTACAGTGTAAGCTACAAATCACTTGATGCTGACATATTAATTAATAAATACTAATTGCTACTTTTTTATGGGACTGATGGAAAAGACAATGTTTTGTCACATGTTGTAATGATAAGATAGCCCATTTTACAAAGCACTCTATGAGCAGAAAACAAGACTGAATCCTGAAACGAAACCTTAAACTACAGCTAACTCACTTTATCTATGAAGTCAACACTGACTTCATTTTCTCTCCTAGACTGTCAATTACATATAGGTCTCTTCCATTATCCTTCTAACATGTACTGTTATTGATTTTATTTGAAGACACAGGTAAAGGAGCCTCTTTATGCAGGTCTGCCAGTCACAGTTTTATTAGTCTGCATTTTCTGGTAAGAGTGCTGGTTGTGACACACTGCTAATCGTCCCTGTGCTTTGACATACCTATCTTATATAAATGTTTAATATTCTTCCTGTAGAGCTTCTATCTTCCTCTTAAACATCACAGGATCCTGATTTAGCTGCTTTAATAAGTACCTCATCTTCAGGATACAAGCTTTCCATGTTTTTATTTATTTTTTTAAGGCTTACTCAGTCTCTGTCCTGCAAGTTTTGTAGTCTTCTACATTTGCTACATTGATAATCTTTCTCTTTCTGATGATTCATTTGATTGAGTTAATTTTCAGGTATCAGGAATGTAATGGAAGTAGGTGATTCTCCTTCAGCTTTCTGCTTGCTTATAGCTAACGTCGTGAGAGATCAAATCCCAGTGAGATGAGAAACACCATGGTTACTGCTAGTGTTTTACTCATGAGCTCACCATTGTTTGGCTAGTTCTTTCCACTTGTTCATTTGACTTTGGATAGTGCAGATTGGAAGACAGATGTCTGCATTTCCACTCAAACCCATATATGGATTTATGTAATGATTTTCTCTTGAGGAGCAGTGTCAAATATGTCACATCAGTTATCCCCTGTGTTGAGAGTATATACTTTATTGTGTATATTAATCAGATTTGCATGTGATATGTCTGTCAGTCTGTTACTTTTATTATTTCATAGAATATAGAATAATAATATACACATATGCTAGCTCTACGATCCTTGAACTGAAACAAATTAGTATGCTTTCTGCAACATAGGCAGTCTACTGTTAAGCATGCTAGTATCCCTTCCCTTGGATTGCCATTACACTATGGATTGCATATAGTACAAAACTCACTAATTATTCTATATGGGTTGACTTTTTTGACCAAATAGAAGATGATTCACACATTTCTCTTCTGAATTGTTGGGCAACTATTATTTATTAAGTTTGAATGTTAAGCTCTGGAAATAATTTAGTTTCCTTTAAATAAAAGTAAGACTGAATTCCTTTGCTTGATTTTTTTTGCACTTACAGTTATGTTGCAATTTGTATCATTAGCTCAATTTCTAATTCACTTATAGTACATTATCTTTGGTTGTCTAGTTAATTTTTTTCATTCTTTGGTAGCAGTGGAATTACTGAAATAATCTATGTTTTTTCCTACAGCAATATATCATGTTTCTCTTGCAAATGTGCCCTATTCAACTTCTCTAGTATATGTAGATATTTGCCTAGACTATATTTCACATCCATATCATACTGTATAAATGGATATCACCTATAGTCTCAAATGTGCCTTGTACAAAGATTTTCTGAGTCTGCTTTCAAGGATTTTTTTTTTCTATTTGAATTTTTTTATTTCTGAATCATATACGTATATATATATATATATATATAGAGAGAGAGAGAGAGAGAGAGAGACATATTCATGGAATTTTTCACATCATTACATTACTGCTAGTACAGCCTACATAAACATGTCTCTTTTTTTACCTGAAAGTTATCTTAACCCATAGGCAGCAAACTGTTTTATTGCCTTGTAGAATCACATCTCCTGTGCCATTCCAACTGCTATTTACACTGATGGCAAGTTTTTGTTAATCTAGCCTATTATGTACAAACTTTGAAAAGTACAATATCATTTCTAAAACCTTTCTAAAATTTGACTTATGGCTTTAGCATTTCTACAATTGATCTGACTTTTTCAGATCATATTTCAGCCCCTGTAAAGTCTGAATATGAATCACATATTTCAGATTTGTTTCTCTTGTTTGACCTTTGCTCTTCTTTAATTTGAAACTCTGCTGGCTTAATCTAGTTATCGACTTTACCAGCCTCTTGCCATACTCCCAGATGAACAGTTGTAAGTTATGTTTACAGTTCCTTTTAGGACTTCACTAAGTGCTGCCTAAAATCTATGTGATCTGCACCTTCCAGGTGACATACAAAATCTGCACAATTTGAAACTTTTATTTAAGTTTATCTGTCAGAATACCTGATTTGCATCCGCCAAGCCAAGTTCGATCTAGTGGCCTGCAGTGCTCTTTAACAGAACCGGGCAACCTTGGGATGAGTGTTATTTTTGAAAATATACAGAAAGTATGTTTTATCCTCTAGACAAAACTAATTGCTAGCCCTTGTTTAATTTCTATTTTTTAAGTAAAGCACTCCATCATGGACATTAGCTTGCCCCCTCCCCATGCTGTACTTCCTAACAGCAGTCTCCCTTTGCAAGCTGTTTCAACTATTTGAAAGCCCTGCTGTTTTTCTAGTATTACTAAACCCTTTCTCCTATAAGCCGAAAGTTCACAAAAAAAACTTAGTAAAAAACAAAAAGGAAAACAGACGTGCAGAGCCACATCCACAGCCCATTAATCAAGCAGTAATATATCGTTGAATATCGTTGAAAATTTAATAACTCTAACGTTCAGTAAGTTTGAATAAAACTAACAACGTTTTCACCACTATACAATAGTAACTTCTTCAGAAAAGATTAAAAACAAGAGTTCAACCTTTTAAAAGTCCTGCTATAGGAGGCGTAAGGCTTCTCATCCTATCAAAATAAAGTTCACATGTAAAGTCAATCAATTACCATGGAAACTTATAAAACTACGGTCGCTACTAAGTAGCTGGTCTTACATTAAAAGTATATACAATATGTTGTTTATTTTACTAGTGTATACGAGTATACAAAATAAGAAGTAAATAAAGCATTAAACATTGTAAAAGTATTTTTAAAAAGCAAAAGTTAACTATTTAAGTTATAATTAAAATAGTCAAACCTAACCCAGCCTCAATGTTTAACTAAATGCTTCCATTTTAAAAAACAAGAAATGTTGCAATTTTCATTAAGGCCAGGAGAACAAAATGCGTTCAGCACTAATTGCCATTCCAACTCACGACATTCAAGAAACAATGATGTCAGTCCACCTCTTAGGTCAGGTAGAATCTGGTCAATGGCTATGAAGAAAAAAGAGTGGTCTGAATAAGATTCTACATGTTTGGCTAATGCATTGGCAGCCTTTCTTTTCTTAATGGCGTAGTTGTGTTCATGTATTCTATTTTTAAACTTTCGATCAGTTTTTCCGATGTAGAATACTGGGCAGTTCTTACATTGTGCTAGGTAGACTATACTTCTAGAGTTACAGTCAAGTCTGTGGTGAATAAAATACTTTTTGCCATTAACCACAAAAGAATTAGCTGGTTTAACGATGTGGCATTCGTTACATGAACCACATTGGAAACATCCTAAAGTTCTGTGTTTGAGTCCTGACCTCTTAGTTTCTAAAAGATTTTTTAAGTTAGCGCCTTTCCTGTAAATAATAGCAAAGGAATCACCTAATCGTTCTAAAAGAGAACTATCTCTACCAAGCAGTTGCCAGTTTTTATACAAGATAAATTTAATGTAGTCACTGTCTTTGTTGAAACCTGTTACAAAACTTGATTTTAATGGAACTATAGTAGTGTATGACTGGTCAGTGACAGAGTCGTTGGCATCACGATCAGGGGTGGCCAACGACAATTCAGTTGTTGTATGAAGTAGTTGGCACCTTGTAAGTTCCTTAAACTCTAAAATGGGGTTGAATAAACCCATCATTCGTTTATTTTTGACTTCCGAAACTAGCTCTTGGACTAATTTCTGGGGATAACCTTTGTTTTTAAACATATTCGACAGGTTGTCACACTCATCAAGAAAATCTACTTTTAATGTACATAGTCTAGCTGCACATACTAGTTGTCCCTTAATTATAGAACGTTTCTGTTTGAAAGGATGGGCGCTAGTAAAATGGAGAAAAGAGTTGCAGTAAGTAGGTTTTCTGTAGATGTTAGAAGAAAGCTCTGTTCCGTTTAAATGTTTAGTCAGTTTCACGTCTAAGTATTCAATACTGGTTGTGTCAAATTTAGACGTGAATTTAAAAAAGCTGGTCGTGTTATTCAAGTATTCCACAAATTGGTTAGCTTCACTTAAGTCGCCTTTAAAAATGATAAATATGTCGTCAAGGAATCTTGTATAATAACTGACAAGGCTTCTTTTGTCAGGTATATCAAAAATGAAAGTCTTCTCCCAGTATGCAACAAATATATTTGCTAAACTAGCTCCGCATGGTGAGCCCATTGCTACACCATGCTTTTGCAGATAGAATTGGTTGTTGAAAGTAAAGTAATTGTTAGTCAAAATAATGTCTAACAATTCACCAACCAGGTCTATCTCGTTTTTCAGAGCATTCTTTTCTTTTAATATCAAAGTTGACCATTCAACTGCTTCAAGGTGTGGTATAGAAGTGTAAAGGTCTACTACGTCTATTGTCAAGAGGTTATCACAGGGGTCCAACACCACCTCATTCAAATCAGCTAGTAGTGACCAAGAGAATACTTGAATAACATGACAAGGTGCCAACTACTTCATACAACAACTGAATTGTCGTTGGCCACCCCTGATCGTGATGCCAACGACTCTGTCACTGACCAGTCATACACTACTATAGTTCCATTAAAATCAAGTTTTGTAACAGTCTTCAACAAAGACAGTGACTACTTTAAATTTATCTTGTATAAAAACTGGCAACTGCTTGGTGGAGATAGTTCTCTTTTAGAATGATTAGGTTATTCTTTACTATTATTTACAGGAAAGGTGCTAACTTAAAAAATCTTTTAGAAACTAAGAGGTCAGGACTCAAACACAGAACTTTAGGATGTTTCTAATGTGGTTCATGTAACGAATGCCACAGCGTTAAACCAACTAATTCTTTTGTGGTTAATGGCAAAAAGTATTTTATTCACCACAGACTTGACTGTAACTCTAGAAGTATAGTCTACCTAGCACAATGTAAGAACTGCCCAGTATTCTACATCGGAAAAACTGATCGAAAGTTTAAAAATAGAATACATGAACACAACTACGCCATTAAGAAAAGAAAGGTTGACAATGCGTTAGCCAAACATATAGAATCTTATTCAGACCACTCTTTTTTCTTCATAGCCATTGACCAGATTCTACCTGACCTAAGAGGTGGACAGACATCATTGTTTCTTGAATGTCGTGAGTTGGAATGGCAATTAGTGCTGAACGCATTTTGTTCTCCTGGCCTTAATGAAAATTGCAACATTTCTTTTTTTAAAATGGAAGCGTTTAGTTAAACATTGAGGCTGGGTTAGGTTCGACTATTTTAATTATAATTTAAATAGTTAACTTTTGCTTTTTAAAAATACTTTTACAATGTTTAATGCTTTATTTACTTCTTATTTTGTATACTCGTATACACTAGTAAAATAAACAACATATTGTATATACTTTTAATGTAAGACCAGCTACTTAGTAGCGACCGTAGTTTTATAAGTTTCCATGGTAATTGATTGACTTTACATGTGAACTTTATTTTGATAGGATGAGAAGCCTTACGCCTCCTATAGCGGGACTTTTTAAAGGTTGAACTCTTGTTTTTAATCTTTTCTGAAGAAGTTACTATTGTATAGTGACGAAAACGTTGTTAGTTTTATTCAAACTTACTGAACGTTAGAGTTATTAAATTTTCAATGATATTCAACAATATATTACTGCTTGATTATTGGGCTGTGGATGTGGCTCTGCACATCTGTTTTCCTTTTTGTTTTTTCCTTTCTCCTATAAATTGTAATCTTTCTAAATCCCACATACTCCTGGTTACAAGTGTTTTTTATTTTATTTCAAAATAAAGGTATGCAAAACAAGTAAGTCCAAAGTACCTACTGAGTTTCCTGATTGTTTCAGGACATTAGCTGCCCCCCCCCCCCATTCTGTACTTCTAACTGCAATCTCTCTTTATATGCTGTACTATTTGTATGCTCTGTTGTTTTTCTACTTCTACTAAACCTTTTCTCTTATAAATTCTTGTCCTCCTAATTTCCACATAACTCATTGGTAAAATTGGCTTATTTTATTTCTGTATGAAAGGTATGCAAAATAAGCAAGTCAGAGTACTTACTGCCTTTTCTTATTGTTTCTGTAGACTTGCATATCTGTGAAATCAGGGCCAGCTCTTTTCATCATACTATTGGCTATCCACCACTTTTCTGATCTAGTCTGATCCTCTCCCTCCCCACAAGAATAATTGGAGCCTAATTAGGGCCAGCTCATTTCATCATGCTATTGGCTATCCGCCACTTTTTCTGGTCTATTCTGTCCTCCTCCTCCCCCACAGCCTAACCTAGCTATCTTAAGCTACAGGTGCCAGTGTCCTGGTACTGCTGTAACATTAAGTTTAGTACTTAAGCGTGTCTTAGTACCTCCCTTATTTGAAATCTTACCTCTGTTCCTTGCTGGGCTCCACATTTAACTAACTTTATATCTTACAATTACCATAGCGTCTATGCTTTTCCCCACACTTGCTAAGCAGCCTACAGTATTTTTTTCTTTGTCCCTTAATTCCCTTACCCACCAAGCTATATTTTATATATTTTGCCACTAGGTGGCACTACTCAACCACTTATAGTGTAAAGATCACTTTTATCATTTTTCTGTTCTCTCCCAAGCAATCCCCCACTATCATAGCATATTTACCCCACTGGCCTGCTTTGACTTGTGTATTGTTTTATTACCTTTCTCCCCCCACCCTCCCCAGCCTAGACTCACCTCTGCTGTTCCTGTACTTCCCATTAGCTCCCACATTTCAGCTACAGCTGGCTGATTGGTTTCCATCAGCCACCTTCTCTCCAGCTCTTCCCGCTCCATTTGCCCTACAGCCTCACTCCTCTACCCTACCCTGCCCCCAATTCCCACCAACCCCCACTACTCCTACATTTATTTAAACTCCAAATCCCTCCTATCTCAACCAACCAATCATCTCCACTCTGTAACCCCTCCCCTCTCTACCTCGACCTGCCAATCACAACCACTCCAACGCCGCCCATCAAAGTCCCTATAAACATCTATTTGTACATCATCTATAGACATATACAATCTGCCCTACTCATTTACTGCTAATATACACATATACTCCTCTACCATGCCTTGTCTTTTACCTCAAACCATTCTCACTCCATCTATCTGCATTCTATTTTTGCTCCCTTTATACCACGCTACCTCCTACTCCTATAACCAGCTCCACTCCTCCTACCCCCCACTCCCAACCTACTTGCTCATCCCACTAAAATACACTTCCACAACATATCTGCCTCTCTAGTTCAACCCAACCCGCTCCACTACTTCAGGATAAACCCCCCCATTAAATACTACAAACCTAAACTAATACCTTACTGTCCACAACTATTAAAGACCAAATCAAAAATACTACTACCCTTTGTCAACTATCTCTGCTTAGCAGGAGGCATACACCCAAATTCTGGGCCAAATACTTCCTCTAGTCCCAATCTCCCGGTAACAAGCAATAAAACCAACCATAAATATCTCAACTTCTTCACCATCAATGCCCAAAGTTTAAAAAATTAAGTAGCCCACTTTCATGCTTGGCTAAACTACAACCTACCCGACATTGTCTCAGAAACCTGGCTACAACCTCATATTTCTGACTCTAAAATCCTCACTTCTGTATTCTAATCCCTCAGACATGACCGATTAAATAGAAAAGGGGGCGGGGTAGCCTTAATCTACTCTAACCTGCTATCCATCACTCACTACCCCAATCCTATCCCTCCATTCAACAATGCAGAACTAGTAATAGGTCTACTAAGAATAAATAACCGCAAAAGCATTTGTATCATTGCCCTCTACATCCCTCCTGGTAATAACACCACTACTCTTGAAGAAATTCTCCTCTGAAACTCTACCAATATTAAGCTAGAGACCTTCATACTTGGAGATGTAAATATCGATTGGAATAAAATCAACAACTCTAATCCCACCATATCCATCAATCTATTTAACTATACCCAACTAACTAACTCCATTACCAGACCCAACAAAATAAACCCCCCAGGTACCACACTAGACTGGATCCTAGTATCCCATCCTAATAAAGTCTTAATCTCTGGCATTATACCTGACCTTATAAGAGACCACTTGACAGCTTTCATGCACCGAGCTACCCACTCCTCTCCTCACCTATTCAAATATATTCACACACGTAACCTCACAAACTTTAACCCCACTACTTTCTCTGACTTCCTAAAACAAACAAACTGGAACCCCCTAAAAATTCTTCCACTAGACAATGCCATAGAATTTTTCAACTCAACCTTCTTAATTGTCCTCAACTCCCTAGCTCCACCAAGAACACAAAAGAGTAAAAACCAAAACCGCCCCATGGCTAACCAAAGATACCAAAAAACTTATGCTACAAAGAGATAAATCCTGGAAAACATACCATAAAAACAAACAGCCAGAAACTTTTCTTAAATATAAACAACTCCACAACCTCACTAAAAATCAAATCATCAGAGACAAAAAGTCCTACTATATCAAACTCCAGTCTGGAATTCCATTAATTCTCTTCTCAACCCAAGTACGAAAAACAACCCCTGCCCTGATGCCAGCAAATCTGATCCTGAAATAGGCTCTCTATTCAACTCCTTCTTCACCAACTCCATAGCAGAACTGACCAAGACCTTCCCTAACAATAACCCTTCCCCTCAACCTGTCCAATCTTCCTCAACCCCTACACCACCCTCTGCCCCAATCCTCCTCCAATATTTCAACTTAAACCTATCTCAACCTCCAACATAAAAAAATGACTCTCTAAATTAAAACCATACTCCAATGCCCCCTGACAATATCCCATTTTCCTTCCTAAAAATAGCCACAGATGGTATCGCTTTCCGCATTAGCATCTTGATCAATAGATCATTCAGGAATCTAATGTGCCCAAATTATGGCATGCTGCCTTTATTCTACCTCTCCATAAAGGAGGCAAAAACAGTAGCATCTCTAACTACCACCCCATAGCTATCCTCTCCCCAATCTCAAAACCTCTGGAAAAATGCATCCACCTTCAGCTTATGCCATTACTAGTCAATTACCAACTAATCACTCCAACCCAACATGGCTTCCGACCTGGCCATAGTACTATCACTGCTCTTCTCCCCTTCTTAGATACAATAAATCCTGCCCGTGACTCTGGAAAAATAGTATCAACAGTTCTACTAGATCTGTCCAAGGCATTTGATACCATCTCCCACAACCATCTCTTGAACCATCTTTCTAACCTTAATCTCTCCCAGAATACCTTATCCTGGTTCTCATGCTACCTCACTGACAGGTCTCAAGCTGTGAAATGGGGGAAAGGCACCTCAACCTTCCTTTCTACCCCCACTGGGGTACCCCAGGGATCCATATTTGGTCCAATGCTATTCAACATCTTTATTAATGATTTCCACAAAGCTATACCCAGCACTAAAATTGTACAATAGGCACATGATTCAACTTTAGTCTGCTGCAAACTGAAAACTTTGAAAACTTTAAAACTAACAACTACGTTCCTACCTTTCTCTAACAGGAAATGCAGTTGCACTCTCCCCACCTAGCTTAATAACCAATCCACCCCTCTAACCTCTCAGAGATTCAAATAGTGACCCAAACTGCTTTCTCCACCACTGAAAACTGGATACTCCAAAACCACCTCTCACTAAATGCCAACAAACCAAAATACTATTATTCTCTCCCTCAAAAGCTTCCCCTCTTTATTAAAACTTGTACCAAATTATTAGCCAAAACAACTCTACTGTAGAGGTTGTTCCCCTTCTCTAAACTACTTGGGGTTACTATTGATGAACACCTAAAATTCAACACTCACATCCAGCAAAACATTAAGAAAACCCATATAAAACTTGATATGCTATACAGAAACATCCATTTTCTCTCTCCTTCCACCAGACAAACTCTCACCACTACCAATCTACTCCTGTCACTAATGTATGATGCTCCTCTACTAACAAACTTATCTGCCTCTATCTCCTCTAAATTGGAAGTCTGTTATAATAAGATTTCTAAATTTGCAACCAAAGCCAAATTCTCCTCCCATCATTGTACTGCCCTTCATTTGTTAAATTGGCTTGAACTCTCCAACCATCAAGACTATTTCCAAATTACTGCAGCCCACAGACTAATTTTTCAACCTATTAAGTGCCCAGCACTAACCAACATCCTTCAACCTTACACCCCTCAGAGACCTCTAAGATCTACTCACCAAAACCTAATCACTGTCCGCAAACCCAATCGTCCTGCTGGTAAGCTTCTTCTATCCTTTTCCTTAGCTAAAAAATGGAATTCTCTTTGTTCCTCTCTAAGGACTTGTGAAAACTTTGAAAACTTTAAAACTAACAACTACATTCCTACCTTTCTCTAACAGGAAATGCAATTGCACTCTCCCCACCTAGCTTAATAATCAATCCACCCCTTAAACTCCTGACTAATTCTGAGTACAAGCTAACCTAACATAAATGTACATATTGTAAATAACATAATTGTACGTATTATAAATAACCCATCCCACCATTTTTTCTCACTTTTCCTTCTAAGTCTTTATTCTCCCTCTCAATTAAGTTACTACTGCCATCCTAAATATTTAGATACTATGTAACCAAATAATTTATTCCTGTTCTCTAGCGTGAAATGAAATTGTAATTGTGTCTTCTTTACTATGATTGTATATGTAAATAAACTATGTAATGCGGAGCTTTTCTCCCTGGGCCTCCACTGAAAACAGGCTCCCTGAGCCCAGTGGACCTCTCCGGTCATCAAACTGGAAATAATAAATAAATAAATATTTACATGTATGATATTCAGAGAAATATTACAGACATGTTAATAAATCCTCATCGTCTGTGCAGTGGTAATTTGCACTTCCTGTTACTCACAAGACAAATAAACAAGAATATTAGTAACATTTATATATTTAAGTCCCATAATTTGAAATAAAATATATTTTTTATTTTCATATTAACATCTTAGCAGTTTTTAAAGTAGTGGCTTTAGTTGGTGCATGAGATATTTTAGCAGTGAACCAGCAACTCTGTTCTGTGTCTTTTTTCCTAAATGTTTAATAAACTATCTTCATATATATTATTGTATCAGGCACTTATATCTAGTCTGAATTAATCATTCAGCTTATTAATTTTCAGCCTTTCTTGCCAACAGCTTTTCACTGCCTCTGATGAATTTTTACACTTTATTGTATAAATACTTTTTTCATTGTAGTAACATCCACCAGAGGTTTTTATTGGTACAATGCATTTCCATGTTTCTGTTCTCAGCATACACATTTTGAATGCATTTATTCTTTCTTTTACACATTTTTGCAAAATGGTTCTTTTTAACAGAGATTCTATAAATATTACTAGAAAGAAAACTATGTTCCATCTAATGTGTTCTGCCACATTTAGTTGTTGAGACTTACATGTCAAAGGGATCATATTATCTGTGAATCTAATTGGTCTCCTTCTTGTCTGCATTATTGGTAAAATACAGTCTAACATTTCTTACTTTTAGCATTATTAGACTCACACTTTATTTTATCCACATGTATCCATTACTTCAGTTATTTTTTTAACTGTATACGTGTCATTTCTTTCATGCTATATACATCCACAGCTTTTTATGATATAAGGTCACTTTCTCTTAATAGTGTGAGACTTGTGCCATTGTTTCTTTTATTACAAGTATTCTGCCATTAATTAACAAATTACGCACATCAATCAATCCACAGTGTATGGTTTGATTTTTTAGCTTATGTATAATCTCTGAAAGGTATGCATGCTTTTTACTCAGTAACATACAGACATGTGGCATACCATACCTTTTCTGGCTTTTCATCTATTATGCTCACAGACTAGAATAAATTGAATTTCTGGAGCAAACGAGTGCATGCTTTTTTCCTAAACTGAACTTCAGTGATAGAATTCCTGACAGTTGCAGAAAAAAAAGACTGCACTAGTGGCATAAAGTGTTAAAGACCTGACTACAGCCTGGGTGACCCATGTTTGACTTGTCGTTTGAGGCTTTGTTGGTGCAGGCAGGGAAGATAGGTGCACACCTAGCCTAAGAAGAATGGGGCATGCTGGGTAGTTGTCTCAAGCCCTGGTGGAGGTTAGAACTCAGAGAGACTTTTTTGGGCTGTCAGTACAAGGAAGAGTGTGCCTTGGGGGTGAACATGCACTCATGTTATCCCTCACCACCTTCCCAGTATAACAGTTGCATCAACATAAAGTGTGGAAAGGTAGGACTAAGAAAAGCCATGATGCTGTGACCATTGTAGGTGAGCTACTGGCCCAGGCTGTATTCAATACCACCTCATAGACTGCTAAGGATGACCTTGAGTGGGTGATATTACCAGGTAATAACCTAGTATGCCACAGTCCCCTTCCCTAATAGCATCAGGAAAGGATAAGAGCTAATGGAGAGGGACAATGAAGCTGTCAAGCTGAAGAGCATAGATGAAGTAAATTAAAAAAAAATGTAAACTCTAAAAAGCAAACATTTTTTTTCATTTCTGCAGATTAATTTTCTTACTTCTGATACCAAGTAATGTACTGAATGCCTGTCAGGATACATAGTAAGGATGTTGGGTAATTTCTTTGAGAATACAACCTCTTTAAGGTGGTACTCGGGTAATTTTGTAGAAAAAAATGTGTACCACATGACTTACAAATTACACATAGTTAAACATTAGCACTAAAATGTACATATCTGTATTTACGACATTCTGTTGCACTCAAAAGATAGACTGAACCTTTACTTAGCCAGAGCAGCAACACAGCAGTAAGCACTAATCATGAAGTTATAGTGGTTCAGTATATATTTATTTAAGCAAATGAGGTGCTACAAAGCCAACATATGTCAACAGCCCACTTGTAAAATTCCACTGAGATTACTGATACCTTTATAGGCATATATTCATGGCTGTATGATTCCTTAAAACTACAGCTGAAGTGCAACTCATCTGCAATTCCTAATTTTCTAAATAAGATTAATCTGCCCATTAATCCTTTTGAAAAACTCCCCTTTTATGAAGAGTTGTTAGGTACAATTGATGAGACTTCCTGAAGGAATACATTAAAAAAAAACATATCTGGCATTTTCCTTAACTACTGAATTTGGCCCGATGGGTTAAAAATAGAGATATTTCATCTATTTTATAAGCTGCTGTATCCATTAGTGACCTTATTTTGCCTCAAGAAAACAGGATATGCTTCTGACTTCACTACAAACTTCCATGATTGCACTTCTAAAAGCCAATAAGGAACAGAGGTTAATTGCCACTTCATTTTCCTCAGTTATGCAGAATCTACAATCTATACAAGAATTCCAGCTCACAAACATCAACTACTTTTCCATGAAGTCATCAGTCCTGCCCAAGCTTGTTTTATTATATGAAAGTCCAATGCAGACCACCATAGCATGCTGCTGAGTTGGCTAAAGATGAATAGCAGTCTTATAACACTGCAGCATTAGTGATGGTCAGCTTTGAACAAAAGCATTTCACTCAGTTAAATGGGAATTCTTATGGCAGAGAATGCATGCTTTTGGTTTACCTCCTTTTTTGCCACTACAGCTCAAACTTTCCTTAATAATTCCACTGTCTTGGTGCTCAAACCAGTGATCACTTTTCCTTTTCCACTGCAAAAGGGTATCCAACAAAGATACTGTCTTCTTGTACTCTTCTTCTTCTGGCCACTGAATCACTCTCATTAAATAACACTCCTCCATCCTTTAGCATCTGGTCACAATTCAGTATGCCTCTATGTTAATCATACTGTTAGGAGATCAGGCTATGAGAAACTAGTAAGCCCCTTTGTTTACTCTTTTAAATGTTTTTGTTCCATCCTAAGTACCCAAGAATGTGGTTCTATTCTTCATTCAGTAAGATGTTTAATCAATATTATAAGGCTGTTATGGGTGTAACTATGCATATGTATGCACGGTTGGATACACTTACACCTGTTGACTTTGTTCTATATAAATGCATTTAAAATATTCTTCTGCTACAGACTCTGTTATTGTCACTTACCTAATATCTACAACTATGACCTAAATTGGTTGTCAAAAATGTGGAATTCAGTGTCTCAGTTTATCTGGAATGCAAGACAAAAAAGGCCCAAAGAGTACATAAAGAAGGTGGCCTAGATCTTCTAGACATTAATATATATACTAGGGCTAGGTCTTCTAGATATTAATACACACATTAGGGCTACATCTTCCAGACATTAATACGTACACTAGGCATTCTCCATCCTGCTGTTGCTAAATTTAAAAAGTCATCCCCTCCTTTATGTGCTCAGATTGAAATCAAGTGCCTCAATAGCTCTTCTAGCTTGGAGATACTTTAATACACCGCACTCCCTCCTTTGCTATGTTGTAAATATCAGATGATTTATGGCCCTACAAACTTCTTTGAGCCTTCAAGAAAGCTACTATACTCCTTAGCTTTTGGGGGTTAGATATTCTACTCTGGAACTCCTGTAATCTGGTTAAAGGTAATGAACATGTGCAATGGTTTGACTCTGTAGGAAGGAGTAGTCACAATCAAGGAATCCATCTTGGGCTGTAAATAAACAACATGCCATTAGTTCATCCACCTTCTTAAAAGAAAAATATGGTCTCCCTGTTTCTCAAAAATCTTCAAACTTGTGAAGCCATCAAAAACTCTGCAGTAAAACCCTCAACCCTGCATGAGATGTGTACCATATTAAATCTTCTACCTACATGTTTCCCCTCACCAATCACAGGAATGTCCTTAAAGCCATCATTCCTTTATTTATTGACTATTTACAAGTAAGCATAGCTGTGCCTGTGAATGGAGAGCATGCAGCAAAGCAACTCAGCTCATTACAAAGTAACACCAGAATGCAGCTTCATAGCTGTGCCTGTGAATGGAGAGCATGCAGCAAAGCAACTCAGCTCATTACAAAGTAACACCAGAATGCAGCTTCATAGCTGTGCCTGTGAATGGAGAGCATGCAGCAAAGCAACTCAGCTCATTACAAAGTAACACCAGAATGCAGCTTCATAGCTGTGCCTGTGAATGGAGAGCATGCAGCAAAGCAACTCAGCTCATTACAAAGTAACACCAGAATGCAGCTTCATAGCTGTGCCTGTGAATGGAGAGCATGCAGCAAAGCAACTCAGCTCATTACAAAGTAACACCAGAATGCAGCTTCATAGCTGTGCCTGTGAATGGAGAGCATGCAGCAAAGCAACTCAGCTCATTACAAAGTAACACCAGAATGCAGCTTCATAGCTGTGCCTGTGAATGGAGAGCATGCAGCAAAGCAACTCAGCTCATTACAAAGTAACACCAGAATGCAGCTTCATAGCTGTGCCTGTGAATGGAGAGCATGCAGCAAAGCAACTCAGCTCATTACAAAGTAACACCAGAATGCAGCTTGAACTGAAAGGAAAATGAGTCTGGAAATGAGATGCGTCAAAACAGCTGAGTGAAAGAAAGATGTTGATTTGCAAACAGAGGAACTGCAGAGATATGTTGAATCTGCAAAGATGAAGAAATGCTCCCAAGAGGATATAAAGTAGTTATAAATGAAAACAAAATACTAAAAATGCTGGAAGAATAGCTGTCATGTTCATTAATAACATAGAAATAGCAATAAACCTCAACAAACTTCCAAAATTTGACTCAGAAGAATTAATAATAACCCATTTTAAATTCATACAAGGCAATATTTACAATAGGTACAAAATACATCCTATCAGAAGCAATATTAATACTACTGAAAATATACTTATCTGGTTAATTAGCAATGCAAAGCAGGAAAACCTCTTCATCTGTGACCTCAACAAAACTCGGTCTGATCAAGACATTAGCACCTCTCACTTAAATATCAGTCTAATCAGTCTAATGCAAGTTATTAAATGTACAAGATATGATAAAACCTCCAGGAAAGCTAGCACTCTGGATTGCATTCTATCTACTATGCCTGAAAAAAATAAAACCGTCTGGAATCATCCTTGACACACTTAATGACCAAACTCTAGCCTATGTAATCAGAGATTTCTTATTAAAAATCACCAAAGGCCAGCATATAAACTCTGCAAGAAACCTTGCCAACATCAGCAGACACTTTCATTAGGACCCAGAAACATTGCCACTGGAACTCACTAAAAACAATCACATTAGATGACACTCTCTCATGCTTCAGTTCCACCTTTCTAGAGATTCTAAACTGACATGTACCTTTTTGACATAAGCAGATCAAAGTGATAATTGCACCTTGGTTAACATGAAAAAACAAAACAGTTAATGAAAGCAGGGATAGTGCTTGCAATAAATGGCACAAGCACAAAAAAAAAAAAAAAAAAAAAAAAAAAAAAAAGAGTTAAAAAATTACAGACACTTAAAAAATCTTACCAAAAAAGTGAATTTCGATAAAAAGAACTAATAGACAACAGCACAACCAACATATTCCAATAATCCTAAACAGTTCTGGTCTAGTAGAGTAACCAGGTGAGAAATATTATGATAAAGAACTGGACTCTTTTTAAGGCCAACAATGATTTACAAGAGATCATGAGTAATAACCCAAGATTCGTCTACCGAACAAATGCGAACTTAAAATACTTATTAGAGCATCCATTGAATTTAGGGAATATAAGTAAGAATGGTTCTAGTAGTTGTGGGTGTTGTAACTATCGTAAATACATCCTGAAAGAGTCTGTCTTAAACATCAGTGATGGAAATGTACAAGTAAGAACAGTCCTAGGGAATTGTAGCACCAAGGGTATTGTTTACATTGCCAAATGTCAGCAGTGAGATAGTTTCTACATAGGGAAAACCGAAAGATCGCTTCAAAAAAGAGTCTACGAGCATATATACGGAAGACTGCAACAATACAGTATATAGACACTTAGAAAACAACAATATATGTAAAACATTTGGCTTTGGGATTTTAGAGAGATAGTGGAGAGATCTATAAGGGGGGGGGGGCAATACATTAGAGAGAGCCGAACTTTATTGGCAACTTACATATAATGCCAACCAGCCCCCAGGAATTAATGATCATATACCTATTATGCTCATTTTGAAATACAAATCATTGGAACTGTAATGGTATTTTCATGTCACTTTTTATGTTATATGTATGCATTCAAATATTTTAAAAGGACTGTGAAACTGTGAACTGATAATAAGAAAAAAACTTTTTGCAAATTCTGTTCATGGAAAATTTTTAAGGGCATGTAATCAGAAAGAGGTTACATTTTAATTTATGCAAAAGGGTGAATTTTGATTGGATGTGTTTTAAAATATGATGGTATTTAAAGCTCCTAATTGAATGCTATATACGTTCTGATGAAGTCCAAGGTTACTGGATGAAAGTGCTTAACTGATACTGTGGTTTATAATATTAAAAACTGTTTTAATACTTCGGAGCATAGTTTATTGAAAAGGTTGCTGCCAAGTCAGGCTAGAAGGTGTTGTTTCATTTGTGGTTGTTTTTTGGCGCTTTCCAACACATTTTTTTGGATTTATTCAGATTTACCTCTAATAACCTCCCGCCAGCTAACACTGCACTAAATAAAGTCTAATCTAACAATATTAAAATAAGAACAAGTCACCTGTACCAAGTTATTAGACATCATCATGGATGACGGACTTAAATTTGACCAGCACCTTCTTTTTTTCAGTTGAGTTCAGGATCCACTGGTTGGAGGATGTTAGTTTGGGATGAGGTTAATTTGTGATCATGGACATGGTGAGTGCTCTTTTCCTGTTTCACATGTATTTCTGTCTCTCTTTGACACATAGCAGCTGTATGAGGAAAGACAATGGGGAAGTGGATGCTAGGAGATTCTACTGGTCTTGGGAATGGTGTATTCCATGTTGGTTATTGGTGAGGCTTGTTCAGCAAAATAGTAGTTAGCGTAAGGTAGTGGAATGCATAGCTCGATATTTTAAGAGAATTATATTAACTCATGGCCTTTTGAAGTAATGCAGGAGTGCTTGCACTGTGCGGTGTGAGCTTATAAGTTGGAGTTTGTTGTTGGGTGTTCCCCTTTTCTGCTCATCTGTTGCGCTTTGTTAGAGAGGGTGGTTGCGGTAGGACTGAGATGTGAGTGGAAGTGAAGTGTTCTTTGGGGGCAGTTTAATGTGCCGCATTTGGGACAATTTTTCTTTGGTGGTGACCGGTGGTGGATTTCACTGTCTCTGAATAAGTGAGTTAATAGTAGCACTGCACATGAGCAGTGTCAAACTAAAAGTCAGAGCCATGCATTGTCTCCTTACACAAGCACACACACAAAAAACAAAAAAAAAAACAAAAAAAAAAAAAAATTTTTGGGAGGGATCTTTGTAGTATCTTCATCGCAGTTTAGATGGTATTTCATATCCCATAAGACTACATGGACTGGTGATTAGCCAGGTAATATACTAATTGGTGTGAAGGACTTGGATGACATTGGGCTGTCTAATGTGGTAAAGGGGGAGGTATCAACCTGCATATAGTCAGTGGACAAGAGTGTACTTCATCTTACAAATAGATGAGATAGATGCTTGTGGTTGAAAGCTATGCTTTGTTCCTTGAGCATGCAATGTTTAGTTCAGCCTTCTTGGGAAGTTTATGTGGAAATGCTCATTGGGTTAGGTTCTTTTTGTGTTGCTTATCAGGCAGTAGTGTAGCAGTGAGATAACCAATGTAACAGTTGCTGCAGGCATGTGTGTTGGCCGTTCTAGGGAGGCTTATAGGTTCATAGGTTCATAGGTTTATACTAGGCTATCTGCCCTAGGGCATTTATAAGCCTAGCCCAAAGTTTTGTGGCTTTCACCACCCCTTAAGTTGAAGGATGCTATGCCCATTATTTTGCCGTGCCTCTGTTCAGCAGTGACACAGAGGTGATCCCTGGGGTAAACCTGCGATCTCCCATCCATTGGTGAAGATTTCTCTTGAACAAAGCCAGCGAGGTGCTCTGCCTCACATGTACCGGGATTTTGTTCCACAGCATAGGGAGTCTCTGGGTGATGAATCTATCCCTCCAGCACGTCCTATTTATAACTGTGTTAAGGTTTAGGTCTCTTGATCTTGTAGTTCTGGTAGATTTAGATTTTTTGAGGTGGAGCATGTCCATTAATTCCGGGTTGGACATGGCCTTGTATGTCAGGCACAAGTCACCTCTGAGCAGACGGTATGCGACTGAATAGAGCTGGAGTTCCTTCAGTCGGGCAGCATAAGACATATTTTTGAGACCCATTATCCTTTTGGTGAGGAATTTTTGGGGACTTTCCAATTGCTGCAGGTGTCTGGTAAGATACATTCCGAATGGGGCATTGTACTCAATCATTGGTCTGATGAGTGATGAGTACAGGGGAACAATGACCTCCCTTGATCTGGATGTGAATCCCTTCATGATCAGGTGGGCAATGTAGAAGGTCTCCCTAACTACTTTGGCAACGTGAGTGTCAAACGAGAGGTTACTGTCAACTTGGGTCCCCAGATCCCTGATAACCTCTTCTGTGCTTAGTGGATTGCCACCTATATGGTAGCTAGGGGTAACCTCGTTTTTTCCGAAGGGTATGACTATGCATTTTTTGGCATTTAACTTCAGGCCATGGCTCTGGCACCAGTTATCCATTTCTATGAGACCCTTCTGAAGGATATCTGTGTCTGATGTGTTTTCAACTATGGCACCCAGTTTGCAATCATCTGCAAACTTTGTCAGCCATAATCCTCCTGTGTTTGCCTGTACCTCTGAAAAGTAGATGCCAAAAAGAGAGGGCCCAGGACTGAGCCCTGTGGGACACCACTTGTGACCGGCTTGGAGTCTGACATGGCGCCAGCAACTCTGACCCTGTGGGTTCTGTCACTTAGCCAGTTTGCAACCCATCTTGTGACGTATGGGTTTACATTTAGGCTGGTGAGTTTTTCAATGATACCCGAGTGGGGTATTGTGTCAAAAGCTTTTGCAAGGTCCAGGTAGGCTGTGTGGACTGCCTTGCCCTCATCAATGGCCTTTGAGACTGTTTCGAAAAAGTCAACCAAGTTTAAAAGGCATGATCTGCCTTTGACAAAGCCAAACTGGGTTTGATCCAATGTCTGTAAGTCCCCTATGTCTTTATTTATGAGTTCCATTATGATCCTCTCCATAGCTTTGCAGACCAGGCTTGTTAAGCTAATGGGGCCGTAATTTCCAGGGTCCGTGGAAGCACCACCTTTGTGAAGTGGGACCACAGTTGCCGTACGCCACTCCTTGGGTACGTATCCTGAGGTGAGGCTAAGATTAAACAGCTGCCTTAAATGTGGGTTTAATTCCTCATTGAGTTCATGGAGCAGACAGCCTGGGACACCATCTGGTCCCATAGATGCTGTGTTTTTTGCCTTGGAGAGAGCAGTTTTCACCTGTACATATGAGATGTTTGGGAGGCTACATTTCGCTGGGATAGGTATCTCTCCTTTTGTGGGGGGAATTTGCACTGAACCTGTCAGCCAGTATGTTGGCAATGTCTGTTGGTTCAGTGATTTTTGCATCATTTTGAACTAATTCTGAGCATATCTGGGAGTTTCCACCCAGGTTTCTAACATAGCTAAAAAAGGCCTTATGATTGTCTTTTGTGTCTTTGGCGACTTTTCTCTCAAAATTTGCTTTGGATGATTTTATGAGTGATCGTAGTTTTTTACTTATAATGATCATGGGTGTCTTCCCTTTTAAGGATTTTGCTCTATCTTGTAGTAGCTTTCTCCTTTTATTGTAGAGCTTGTTTATGGCTGGGGTCCACCAGATTGGGTGCTTGCCTTTGGTGGTAAGGGTATTTGGTTTATTTGGGATTGCCTTATCCATGCAGTCCTGGAGGTGCTGGTAGAAGGCATTTGCAAGTGATTCAGCGGCTTGGGTAATGGTTTCCATTGGCTCGGGGGCTTTGAAGGATACCACACCAGTCTTAAGAAGTGTGAAGTCGGCTTTTGAGAAGTTCTTCACTGTGATCTTATTTGTCTTGGGTGGGGGCGGGATATGGACTTCCAGTGAGATTAGTTTATGATCTGATCTCACCAATGATGGATATACTTCCGGTGTTGAACATTTTGTCCCCATGTTTGTGATGATGAGATCTAGTATGTTTTCTCCTCTTGTGGGGATGGTGACTAGTTGTTCCATGGCATTAGAGTTTATGAACTCTAGGAACCTTTGGGCTAGAGTGTTGGAGCTTGAGTAATGATCCCAGTCTATATTCGGGTAGTTGAAATCTCCTAATATGATGGTGTTTGGAGATACATTTATACCCTCCAGTGTCTTCAGGAAAGCTGTGTAAGTTTCCTGAGATTGAGAGGGTGGCCTGTAACAAGCTACAAATTGCAGAGCAGTCTTGCCTATGGTTAATTGCACCTGGATGGTCTCCGAGGCTTTGTGCGTTGCTACCAACCTGGAGGTGTGGGTATACTTGATGAATATGGATACCCCCCCTCCTTTTGTGGTGTGGTCCAGATTTTGGGGCCGGAACGCATGATATGAGGTAAAACCTGACAGTGCTGGGGTGCTCTCAGGAGCCTTGAACCAAGTTTCAGTCACAGCACAGACATCAATGTTCTCCATACTGAGAAGGGCTTTGAGTGCGTGCATCTTGAGGTTGAGACTTCTGGCATTGAGCAGCATTACCCTTAGTATTTTTTTCTTTTTTGTGTTCTAGGGTGGTAGGTTTAGAATTTGAGCCTTGCCTAAAAAAGGCACTATGGGGGTGGCAAGAGCCTTTGCCAATATCCGGAAGCCTAGGGGTGACAGGTGCAAGCCGTCCCTTGCGAAGCAGCGTGGCTTGTCCAGCATGTCATCCCAGGCAGACAGACATTGGATCCCCTTTGAATGACACCAGAAATTAAGCCAATTATTAAAGCTGATCATCTTGTCTCTGTATTGTGGCATCATTCTTGGTGAAGGTAGGATACTGCTCAGGGTCAGGGTCATACCAGCCTGGGTTACATAATCAGAGAGCTCCTCTATGTCTCTTTTCATGTAGTCCTGGAAGGTACGTCTCAGGTCATTCACACCAGCATGGACAATGACTGAGTCATACTTGTACTTGCTGTTGAGTGACCTGAGTGCTTGCATTATGTGGCGGATTCTAGCGCACGACAGGCAGCTTACTGTGACCTTCTCCTTACTCAATCTGGTGAGTGGGGCATCAGTGTGTCTGACTATGGAGTCACCTATGACGAGTGTGTCTGGTATTGTGTTTGGCCTTAAGGGCTGTGACTGTTTGGCACACTGACTTTGTGATCTATGTGTTGCATGTGTTTTGTCATGAGGTGGCAGTTGTTTGGGTGTCTGCTTTGGTGGCCTCTGCTGTTTTGGTAGATTTTTGATCAGAGCCTCCGAGTATGTCTTTGTGTGTTTATGTGTATGATTTGAAGTTATGATAGTACTATGTGAGACTGGGTTTGTGGTGTGTGAGGTTACCTTCTCCTCCTGTCTGGTCTTGCCAGTCCTATGTTGAGAGAGCTCAGCCTCCAGTTTGGTTAGACAATTGCATCTCTCGCATGTATTTGTGTTTTGTGGGAGAAGAAGAGGGTTGTCTGTGTACATGAGGCAATTGTAACATTGCCTCAATATTCCCAGGTTCACCAGCTGAGCAGGAGAGGACGCTAGCAACTGACCCCCCGACATGCTAGAAGGGAAAAAAAAAACTTTCTTTGTGTAATTGGGTTCGAAAATGACTTTGAGGGATGTGGGTGATCTAAAAATGGGTTTTAGGCTGGTGGGGTACTATGTATAAAAAAAGTGCTATATCTGTGTAAAAAGTTCTTTAGGAGCAAGTGCTAAGCTTTCCAGATAGAGAAATAGACTACTTTGAAATCAAGTAGAGCTAACCTTTTCAGATAGAGAATAGGCTGGTTAGATTACAAGCAGAGTTTAAGAAGAGCTGTTCTAAGGGAAAAAATGAAGAGTGGACTTTAGGTAGCCTGAATAGTTTAACCTTGATGGTAACTCCGCGCTAAAGCACGCTTTATAGCAGGGGGTTGAAAAAAGTTAGGAATTGACCCAAAATGGCCAATCGACTACTAGTTACTGGCTGAGACCACTCCAAAATGGGCAAATAGGCTTGCTCAGTGCTCTCCACTCCCACTGGTGAACAAAGAAGCTTCCTGTTTCCCAAGTATGGATATGGAACAGTTACAGGAACCAAGAAAAAGCCCAGAGATCAGAAAGCTCTGATATTGGACTATTCTAGCTCAGCAAAAGCGGGAAACAAGAGATTTTTTTTGTTTTTTTTTTTCTTTTTTTTACAGACAGTAGAGAAACAGTCAATAAATGCTTATAAATGCTTTAAATCGGCTAGCGCACTTGAGTGTGTAGCCTACAGGTACAATTAGCAACAAATGGAAACTTTAAAGTGCAAATAACAGTTCAGATACAAAAAAGCAGTTTTAAAGGCAGTAAAACTAGTAGCAAACAGGCGAAAATGCAGTCGCTAAACAGTAAACACTTGAAAAGCCACAAAAATATACTTATATCAAGAAAAAGTCACTTCTTTCGCTCTCTGCTGCTTGAATCACTCTGCAGGACACCACAAGGAGCTGTGCTGAGTTAATTACAAGCTCTAAAAGCGCGCAAAGTGTGCTTTATAGCAGGGGGTTGAAAAAAGTTAGGAATTGACCCAAAATGGCCAATTGACTACTAGTTACTGGCTGAGACCACTCCAAAATGGGCAAATAGGCTTGCTCAGTGCTCCCACTCCCACTGGTGAACAAAGAAGCTTCCTGTTTCCCAAGTATGGATTTGGAACAGTTACAGGAACCAAGACAAAGCCCAGAGATCAGCAAGCTCTGATACTGGACTATTCTAGCTCAGTAAAAGAGGGAAACAAGAGATTTTTTTTTGTTTTTTTTTTCTTTTTTTTACAGACAGTAGAGAAACAGTCAATAAATGCTTATAAATGCTTTAAATCGGCTAGCGCACTTGAGTGTGTAGCCTACAGGTACAATTAGCAACAAATGGAAACTTTAAAGTGCAAATAACAGTTCAGATACAAAAAAGCAGTTTTAAAGGCAGTAAAACTAGTAGCAAACAGGCGAAAATGCAGTCGCTAAACAGTAAACACTTGAAAAGCCACAAAAATATACTTATATCAAGAAAAAGTCACTTCTTTCGCTCTCTGCTGCTTGAATCACTCTGCAGGACACCACAAGGAGCTGTGCTGAGTTAATTACAAGCTCTAAAAGCGCGCAAAGCGTGCTTTATAGCAGGGAGTTGAAAAAAGTTAGGAATTGACCCAAAATGGCCAATCGACTACTAGTTACTGGCTGAGACCACTCCAAAATGAGCAAATAGGCTTGCTCAGTGCTCCCCACTCCCACTGGTGAACAAAGAAGCTTCCTCTTTCCCAAGTATGGATATGGAACAGTTACAGGAACCAAGACAAAGCCCAGAGATCAGCAAGCTCTGATATTGGACTATTCTAGCTCAGTAAAAGCGGGAAACAAGAGATTTTTGGAGGTTGGATGTTTACTAGTGCTCTCAAGTAGATCTTGCCTATGATTTGGTTTGTTTTCATATATGTGTGTTTGTTCTACTTCAAATGTGAGTTTCTGGCTGATCACTCTGTGATCTGAGGATTTGGGTCATGAAATCTTCATATGTTAGTGCTTCAGACCTCATATCTTTCAGAAAAGTGCATACAGGGAGAATTTGTGTTTTAACAATGTTTTAAGTTTACAAGAGCCATAATTAGGGAGGAGCTTTTCTGTTTTGGTGGATACTGTTTGTTTCATCGGATTGCTTTAGGCCCATAATATGGGTTTTCCTGCTGAGGATTAAAGACAGTTGTTGGTGGTGTGAGAACTGCTGATTTCTTTTTGCGGGCTTTGCACTGGTAGTGTGAGGCATCCCTGAGGTAATGGTGTAGTCTGCACATGCGTGAGGTTGCTGAGGGAGGTGTGCCTGACCAACTTTCAGCTGTATCCAGCCATACTAGTGTCCGTGGCAACAAAGTTTGTTATACAATTCATTAAGGTCAACAGATTTTACATCTTCTTTTACGTGCCTTTAATAGGAGCTCTAGAACAAGTTTGCCAGTTACCTCCTTAGAGTAGTTTTTGTAGCTGTTAGTCCACCTCATGTTTTCAGTATGGTTCCTCCAAGTAGGTGGTGCTATAGATAAGGGCTGGTGATAGCTTAACATTCAGGTAATATTAAATATTAGAAAACAAATTGCTATCCATACAGCAACACAGTTTCAGACCCTTCCACAGCACAACCACCGTGCTTACATCATTTACTAACACCGCCAATAACCACAGAAATAATGGACTGCTCATATCTGCTACAATCTGAGATTTATCCAAAACTTTTGTCATGGTCAACCATGAAAAACTGCTTCACTCACTATCCACCCTAAACCTTAGCATCTCTGCTATTTCTTGGTTTAAGAGCTATCTAGATGGTAGGCAGCAAGCTGTAAAATCACAAAACCAACTCTCTCCCTTATTGCCTGTCTTCCTAGGGGTATCCCAAGGCTCTATCCTGGGTCCATTGTTCTTCACCCTATTTACTAATCAACTTCCATCCACCATTCCCAAAGCCTCAATAGTCCAATATGCAGATGATACCACCATAATCTGTGCAGCCAATACCCTAGACCTCCTTCTCTCCCAAACAAAGGAATGCTTTTCCCAAGCCGAAACATGGATCACCAACCAGAACCTCATTCTAAACCCAGCTAAAACAAAAGTACTCCTCTTCCGCCCTCACAGATCTTTACCCCCCCTCATATAACTTTACAATCTCCTCCCACAACAACACCACCATCACCCCTACCAATCACGCAAACTGCTAGGCCTGGAAATTGACAGTCACCTTAAGTTTGACATTCACATTTCCCAGACCATAAAAAAAGTTCAGAAAAAAACTGGGTCTACTCTATCGCAACAAACAATTTCTCTCCAACCATTCCAGAATTACTACAGCCAGGACACACCTGCTATCCACCTTACTCTATGCCTCCCCTGTGCTTACCAATCTCCAACCTAAACAAACTTGACAGCTGTTACAATAAGATAGCTAAATTTGCCACAGGTTCACCTTCTAGGACCCACCATTGCAAAAGCCTCAAAAAACTCAACTGGTTAGAACTCCCGCTAATACTTCAAGTCAATCAACTATCACTCGCACACAAAGTATTACATCACTCAGACAACACCCCAGCCCTACAACAACATCAACCCTACACTGCTACCAGATCCTTAAGATCAAGCAACCAACACCTCCTTAAGGTAACCCAATTTAACAATGATGCAGGTAAATCCATCTACAGCCACTACATCTCTAAAATCTGGAACTCTCTTCCTGCCCATATAATTAGAAACAACTCCTCAACCCAATTCAAGAAACTACTCAAAATACACTTCCTGAATAATAGACTATGCTCCTGTACCACCCCTGGCTAGTAATTCATTATTTTTTGCTATTACCAACTAGAGGAATATTGTAACTATAGGCTTTTATTTTCCATATGTTTAGATGAAGGTCTCATCATTGACAAGACTATTGTACATCCATATTCTCTGATGTTAAGAAATGTGTCTTATGTATGTTGTTCAAATGTGCCTTTTTGTTATACTTGCTGTCTTATATGTTAAAATTGCTATGGAGCTTTTATCCCCGGGCCTCCACTGAAAATGGACCTATATCCAGTTGGACTCTCCCGGTTAACAAATATAAAATAAAATAAATAAATAAATAAAAATAAATATTAACATCACTGTAAAAAAAAAAAAAAAAAAAGGCAGAAAACTTTGTGGTCTCAATTTGCAGGTGACACAGAATTAGGGTTCAATTATACGGTGTTATGATAATTGGGGAGAGACAGCCAAGTGAGAGGATAGTGGTATGGCTGATGGGGACCTGATTCATTAACCTGCATAGGGCTCCATTTGTTAACTATCCACTTTTTGATGATTCTGGAGGTGTATGATGCAACAGTACAGTATTCGCCATTCAACGGGGTAAGACCTGCACTCAGTGATGTCAGAAGAGACAGGCATTTTGATGAAGGAGAAACATAGGGGAGTCAAAAATCAGAAGAATGTGTTCTGCAAGCACTGGGATGCAAAGCTGCTTGCCAGCAGCATCTTCTGCATCAGTAATCATTTCTATTCTAATTAATTCACAATTATTCAGAAGGAGTTTACTGTTGCAAAGACTGTGCATATTGATTCAGCATATGTTATCAGGCTGTTAATATTTCTTGTGCTTGCATAAATATTTTCTTTTAAATTGTCCTACAACTGGCTGGATCTTATGGTATGACACTAGTGATCTTTATCTTATGTCATAGTTTCATAGATTAGAACTAGGCTAACTACCCTTGTGAGTCATTTTAAGCCTAGCCAATTATTCCTTGTGAGACTCAAACCCTGCACCTTGTGTTCATAAGGCAAATACCTTAACCATTAGGCCACCCTTCCAACGTCACTTTGGTCATTACTACTATTAAGTTTTGACACTTGAAAAGGATAAGGATGTCAGTAGGTAAAAATGAGTGACTCTGCTGAGATGATAAAGTTAAAAGTCATTAGTATATCTTTACAGGACTAATGTGCATTTGTGACATGGCTTATCTGTGACTCTTGCATTAGTTACAAATGTTAGGGGATGGGTTGTGTGGCATAATGTGGGGGTTGTTTGGGATTAAAGTCCCTGTCCAGCAGGTACACAGGTGGAATCTCAGGGGGGCATTTTCTGTTTCCTATCCAGTTAACCAGGTTGTGCTTTGAAAGGGATAATGTGGTACTCTGACACGGAGAGGGAATCTCTTCCACAGATGGTGGAGTCTCTGGGACACAAATCTCTCCTGCTAACAAGTCATACTGAGGTCATGGACCAGGTTGAGGTCACGCTTGTGGGTTACTCCAGTGCACATCTGTTATTCTAACAGCTTTCTAGTTTTGGGGGAGCAATATGTTCAGATGGTCCCCATTTTGGGTTTTGTTACTCCCTCTCTCAATTGTCTGGCTTTGCCCAGATTTTGCATCCAGAGGTTCATAGACATTTGTTGATGAACACAGTTGTATTTCTATTAATTCTGTTATTATCTGTTTTGTGTCAATCGGGAGGTATAATGTCAGAGGATTTATGCATGGTTCATTTAGATTGCATATCCGAGCAAACAGTGGAAGCAGGCTACAAGATAAGTGATATCAGTTTTAGGAAGTGAGAAATAATACCTTTTAAGTACAGTACAATAGTTGCATTGAGTCCTTTGTTATGTTTTGGGGCAAAGGTGATTTGACTGTTCCCCCTCCCCACTAATTGGCAGCATTTACTTTGGAAAGAAAGAAGTGCAAGTGGTTGTACTCTCTCTTGGGGATGGGGGATGTGGGCCAGTGTAGAGGCTGTGCAGTTGGTGAGCAGGGTAGGCCACAGTCAGCTCATAACTTCAACATTAAGAAGTTAGTTTGGCTGTGGGTGTGTGCTATGAATTTACAGTTTTCCTTTCTTTTGCAGGTGGGGTTCTGCAGACGGGTCTTTGATTGGTGACCTGAAGGAGAGGGGTGCAAATGGAGATGGAGGTTGTCATAGTGTAGATGTCCTGTTGGTGAGGGCGGTGCGCTGCAAGAACTTTTTTTTTTAGGTGATGTATTCTGCTGTGTTGATGTGGTGATCTGGAGTGTTCCTGTTGCAGGAGTGGGCACTATGAGGTCATAGGCAATCTTACTTTGTGCTCATAAAGGCATGTCAATGTTGGTTCAGATAGGAGGTAGTGGGGGTGTGTGTGGAGAAGGTATGTTGGTGCAGGGTGAAGCTGGGTGGGAAGTGTTTATGGGGAGAGTACAGGGAACATAGGTGGGGTAGAGTCAATTTTAGTGTATGTAGGACTTCTAGAGGCAGGTTGAGTTTTATGGGGGTATGGTAGGTATACAGGCATGTTGAGGGATGTTGTAGGAACAAGGGCTTTGTGGTTAAGCAGAAGTGGGAAGCTTTAAGCAAGGCATGGTTTAGGCTTGCTGTTGGAGTTTAGGATATCTTTTAAGGTAAGCCTGTGGTAGGGCATTGCTAGTTTGTTTAAACTGGTGTTGCAGGAACTTGAAGCTCCCTTTATAAGGATGGCTTATTATAGGGCATCAACATAGTGATTAAATTTGTGTTGCAGTTGCCTCTGGGTAGGAGGTGAGGAGAAATATTGGGTATTGGTCTGCTTTGGGATCAAGGTAGGGCAGTTCAGTCAGTCGATGAGGTGTTAGCAGCAAGTAGTATACTTACACAGGTGAAAATGGTACATGAACTTAATCCAGGTTAGGGGTTTTGTTGGTATGTAGGGTTGGGATAGGTCTAATAGGGTGAGGATTGACTGATAGTGGCCATTGACTGGATAGCTTGTGTGGTGAGGGTTGATGTAGGTAATGGAGGTTACTAGGCTACAGTTCTTGTATGTCTTTCTTGTTTAATGGGTGTATTGAAGTCAGTCAGAAGGTGTTTTGTTGCTCAGCATATGCTATGATGACATTAAATGTTTTTTATTACATTGGGACAGTTATCTATTCAGGCTACTGTGTTGATAGATGGACTATGATATGGTGATAGGACACTGATATGCTTCATAGGGTGTGGTAGGTGTTGGTAATGTTTCATACTAGTTTAGGGTTAGATGGAGTACTACAAGGACCATTTCATTATGCTGGAGAGAATTTTATGGATAGGGTTTTGGAAGCATTGTAGGCATGAGGGTGGTTTTTAGACATTTTGGGAGCAGGGTGCTTTGTTTATGTAGGTGATAGAAGGTTTAAACAAGGCATGTTTATGGAGTTTTCAGAAGTTGGCATGTTCTTCTACTTTGTGTCGTGGCTAGGGTTTTACCAGGAGGGCAGTTAAGAGATAATGGTTAGCAAAGGTGAGGTGCTGCGCTGTATCGCATGGTTGGAGGGAAGGCCGGATGGCTCTTGGAAAACTATTATATAAGGCTGCTGTTATGGGTTAGTTGCTTAATGCCATGATGGTCACTTAAAGCATGTTATGTTTATAATGGACAGGTGGTCTGAGGTTATGAGTGTTACTGCGCTGACATTAAAGGAATTTCATTTGGTTATTACATTCATTGGGGTGGTAAAATGGGGTGCAAGGTAGCATTAGGATAGGCAGTTGCATCTGCATAGTTTTGTTGGCTGTGAGTTTTAGGTTTGGTTGTACAGTTGGCTGACAATGTCTTTTACATCCTTGAGGCTTCCGTTGGCTTTGATATATGGATTATTTAGTTCATATGTAGTGGCTATACAGGATTAGGAATTTATAGTTTGTTACACTGGCTTTAAGAAAGGGATCAGTGGTTTGTTTTCAGTTTTTTGGGTAACTGGCTATTTTGTTAGTTATGTGATATGGCTTTAGGAGGTGATGATATGGATCCATCTTAGTTACTGGGGTTGGGGTACACCGAATGATGCTGGCCTAATGAATTGATGGTGGTTAGGTTGCTGAAAGTTTATTGGAGAGAGGGGGAACAGCCTTGTTAGGCTGATGGAGAAGAGGGACAGGTGTGCCCTCTTCTGTTCCCCCTCTGGTTTTGGATGGTCATTCCAATGAATTGGGAAAGGAAGTGAGTATTGAGGTGGCTAGATAAATAAGCAAGTGGGGGTAAGGACACTGCTTATTCGGTTGGCTGTTAATTCAATAAGTGATAAATGAAGTGAGTAGTGGGAAGCTACTTCATAAGTAAACTATGTGGGATGTGCAATTCAATAAATGGTAAATTAAGTTAGTAGTGGGACGCTGCTTCATAAGTAAGTGAGCTGGAGGTATGGACGCTGCTTACTGGGTCAGGATGAACAAGGTCATGCTGTTCTGATTAATATTACATGGATGTGGATGTTGGAATTCAATCAGCTATATTGTATTGTCATTTGTATTAATAAATATTGGATAACAAAGCTATGTTTATGAAAGTTTAATAAAGGTCATCAAATGTCATTCGGTGTAATGTGTTTATTGAAGGAGACCGGGACAATTGCAATTTAATCTTCAAACTTCTTTATGGAATAAACTAGAACAGTGCTATAATAAAATAAGTTCATTTGCAGTTAATCTCCCAAACAAATCTTATCACTGCATTTCCCTTCAGAACCTGAAATGGCTAGAACTATCACACCAAATAACTGTTTATAATGACATATAAAATGCAAAACCAAAACCATCCCTCAAACATCTCAGCCATTAGTGATGTAACAAAATAGTACAAACCCAGAAGGAAACTTCAGTCAGAGGACCAAAACCTAAAAGAATCCCAAAAATCTAGTAACTGACTTGGAGACTCCTTATACTCAGTAAATATGGTTAAGCTATGGAACAGGATTCCTTCCCCATTCGATAAATAAACAACCTCTTCCCATTTAAGAACAAACACAAACTACATCTAATCATAGAAGAATCTGAAAATGTTCTGAATCTCCGGGATAAAAATGTTCATTTACTTAAGATTTCCTATTCTTATTTACTAACACATTTCTTCACAACTTTGTGCCTGAAATCTGTTTATTACGCTCCTCCCATGAGAAATATATGCTCTGTTCTACTGTTATCAGCTCACATATCAACAGGAATGTAGATGCACATCACATTTCTTTAGCTCCTACATTTTTCATACTTTCTTTTCTGTTTAATGCTGCTGTTTCAACTATTGTATATTGATAATTCCTGCTTTAGCAATGTTCTGTAATGTGCATCAGTCTCACTTTCTTTTAGAAATTACTACAGTTTATAACTGTATGTGATGTTTTCTTTTCATTCAATTTTAATGAATGTTTAAACTTTGTAATTGCACATTTACTATTTCTTGGAGCTTTCCTCCCAGGGCAATGACTGAAAATGACCAATGTATCTTTCCAGTCAGACTTCCCTGGTAAACAAAAGTAAAATTATAAGAGAAATGAGGGAAAACTTTAGCTGACACATCATGCAGGCTGATGCTGCAACACAGGAAATGTGATATTCTGGGTGACTGAGACAAGAAACATAGGAGTGCTAGCTGCCCCAGAAGCTAAAACTGACAAAATTACACTTTTTAAAAAACTATGTTATCTTAGGTATTTTTTTCACACTTCCATAAATTGAATGTGGTCCAGATGTTTGGAAAGAACATCTCTTCAGTGCAAAGCAGTCACTGATAGTATTTAGTGAAGGTCTTCAAATTTAGGAGTATCTCTTATCACTCCCATTCTAAGTAGATAAAATGTGATATAAAAAGAGAGACTAGGGTGAAGTAATCTTATTACCTGTGGCTTTGCTTTGCATTATGGTTCAGAGGCAACCAAAGCAAATACACTGTCACTTCATCCAGTAAAAATTGAAGAAATTAAATTGTTTGAGTGCTTTCATCTTAAGAGTCAGATTTCATGAGAGCAGTCCAAGATATATAAACTTTAAGAATCCTATAATTTGATAAAATAAAAAAAGACTCCAAACAAACCGCCAGAAAAACAATAAATAGCCAGAAAAAGTATTTCTGCAAATACTGCAAAATGAACTTAAACACTTTACAAGCAAAATAAAAATACTGCAACTGGTAAGTGCTTTTGTATAAAATACACTTCATCAGACTTAGTCTGCTAAAGTTTATTTTAAATGAAAGCACTTACCAGTTACTTTTAATTTGCTATTAAAGTATTAAAGTTCATTTTGCAATATTTTTTAGAACCATTTTTTTTCTGGCAATCCTATAATTTGACCAGAAAGTAAAATCACAGTAGACCCTCCTTGGAATGTAAATAATAATGTTACATTTTTTATTTATTTTTATTTATTTATTTAACAGGGAAAGTCCGACTTGGAACAAAGCCAATTTTCAGTGGAGGCCTGGAGAGAAATGCTCCAGATGCATGTCTTTGTAACATGGGAGGAAACCAGAACACCTGGAGGAAACCCACATGAACGCAAAGAGGACATGCAGACTCCACACAGAAGGCACCCCAGCCAAGAATCAAACCGGAGAACCTCTTGCTGTGAGGTGACAATGCTACTGCTGTACCACTGTGCCCATAATTAACAAATAAAAATTATAAAAAAAAATATATTTGCAAGTCATCATAAAATGTTTCAACTGGAAATGGTTGACTAGAAAAAACAGATTGGAATTTCATGAGTTATTTTGGCAACTCAAAATTGAAACAACAAGCCCTCCATGTTTAAATGAGATTGTTAGTACAGCAAGTGTATTAAGAATGAATTATGATACCTTTGAAAAGATAAAAGTATAAAAGTATTTTCATTTGTTTCTTTGAGTGTTATTTTTACATTTTGCCCTTATGTGTTACCTGAGTTCTTCTATTGACACATACATTGATGATACATTTGAAAAATTCAGGGTTAAAACAAAATTAAAATTAAAAATAACATCTTATTGTGCTACAAGCAGGTTTCAGTTGTGTAGCAAACATCCTGAGAAGATACAAGTATATGTTTGTGGAGGATTTTGTTAGTGGTCTTGTAAAACTTACTTAGCCCCAGGCTTCACAAAAATTAAAACTTGAACAATGCTATTACAAAGTTGCTAAATTCACAACACATACCTCTTTCAGAACCCATCACTGTATATACACTGTAAAACCTAAATAGGTGGTTAGAACTACCACATCAACTACATCAACTAACATATTCACAACTTCTTACCACCTATAAAATTATCCAGTATCCGTTTGCCTATCACTCAAAAACATTTTGTGCTGCTATGTTCCCAGTTGGTCATTGCAATCCAGTGACCAAAAACTCCAGACTGTCTGCAAACCCTGCAAATCTGTTGTGCATCGTGTGTACTTGTACAAGGCTGCTAAGGCTGGAACTCCTTACTTGTATCCATCAGGTCTATACCCTCCCTCTCATCTTTCAAAACCACTCCGAAAGACATCCTAGGTAAAATATGGATCTGTCCTTGTTCAAATTCAGGATAAACTATATCCCTAATTGTGAACAAGTATCTTTTCATTCCTTATACCTCCTAACTCTCCCCTCTTCACTTATTTCCTTACTGCTATCTAATTCTCTTCTCTGACTTTCTCTCCATATATATCATAATCCTGTTTTTTTCATCATCTCATGTTGCAATTCCTGTTTGTATTAGACTAACTTACCTTCAATTTCCCTACAATCTGTCTAAAGTTTATCTAAATATTAAATGATTGTCATATACATTGTATCAATATTTAACCAGTATTTTTGTATCATGCCTAATTTATTATAATTATTTAAACTGTAAATGGTTTTTGTTTTATTTTTGAAGATTGTAAAATTATTGTTCTTGAAATGTTTTGTAATAATTTGGAGCTTTTCTTCTTGTGCTGAAAATGGGCTTCTACCCAGTCGGACTTTCCCAGTAATCAAGTGTCAATAAATAAATAATAAAAGAGTAGGAGGATTGCAGTGAGATTAAGGTAAACATATCCATTAATCAGTTTCTTTCTTTCCTAGAATAGAATATGGATTTAAAGGCATCCTCAGAATTCCTATCAGAGAAAAAAAATGAACTTATGAGACCCAAAATACAGGGTGACTCCTGTTTTTACTGTTATGTAAATAATTAAATGAGGAGACATTTTTGTTATTCCAGACATATGTATTTCAATACTTTGTTAAATTGGTGGAATAATGACTGTCTAGTTTTATGTTATAGTCAAAGTTTTATTATTTTATAATTTTTATGTTTCATTGGTGTTGTAGAAACATTCCGACCCATAATACATTGTGTCCTGCTGGTTATTAGTCTTACATTATCTGATAGAATAGCTACTGCATTTTTTAAATATCATTCCAAGCTATGACATCACAAAACGTTTTCTATTTCAGCTGTGGCTCTCATGAATTCCATAAAAAATACAGTTTTATGTCATTAAAGAAATGTAGCAGATGTAGTTGACCACCTGCCTTTAAATCATTTGACATGTTTTACATTTGCTCTCCTGATACCCTCAAAACTCCATAATTTAGAAGTTTTTTTTTTTGACGGTATTGCACATCATTTAGTATTCTGGGCAGCCCTTTTAATAAAATGAAGCCCTGAAAGCTTACAATCCATTTATTTTATTGTGGCTATAATTTAGAGCATTTTGGAATATCAGTCTTTCCAATGTGTAAATCTCAAACTACCTAGCAGCACTTTGGAAATGGCAAACCATTTTAGTAGTGATCTAGACTTCAGTCCATCTTAGAATTAAGCTGGCGTTTGTTGTTTTTAATAACAATAAGTATTCTTATGGCTCAAACTGGGTCACGCTTACATATTTGCACTATAAAGGTGGCTGTGTCTCATTAACCTCCATTTTTAAATCTGATGAACTGTGTCATAAACTGATTAGTGAATTTATGGTTAGCACAGCCAACTCAAGACTTATGAAACCTATACATAAGCTGATTAGATATCACATGTGCATATGTATTCCCTCATCAAATGCAACTGAATTTTAAGTAGAACATCACAAAAACGGTAGCATACAGAATTTATACCTTACTTCTTCAGCAATTATTGCATATATGTTATGTCTCAATCCTGACTAATGGAATTCTAGCATAATTGTTCTGACCTTCCTGGAGTTTGATTTTTTTTTTCCTTTAGATTTATGCTTTATATTTCAACAGCCTTTACTTCAAACAGCTTTTGATTTTATTTCAAGATTGTCAGGTGGAATTTTCAAACGTTTCTTCATTTAAGGCATATATACAATGTTTTTAACCTGGCTTCCTACACATCAAAGGGAATTAAAATGACAGGTCAAGGTAACAGGACCAGGAAGCAATTAAGTAATATTGCACTAAAAATTATTGAGTGAGTAAAAAATGTCAGATGATTCCTCTGATATGTCCCCAAATGGACTTTCGTCTTCTAGTATGTTTGTACAAAATACATTTTGCAATTATTTATTAATGCATTTATTTTATTTTATTTTTGGAGTGTGGGAAGTGTTCATCTTAGATCTCTTTTAATTATTATAGATAAAGAATGTCCTGCATTTGATTTAAAACATCTTTAAGTGCAGCAACTGAGAAAAAAAGTCTCTTTCTGCTCTTACTCAAACTATAGACACTCCAGTTCATATTTTTCTACAATTGATTACTAAAATTTTATTAGGATTTCACTTGCCCATCTTCTAGTCACATTCATCCCATCTGTTTAGAATAATTTATTGTTGTTTTTATTGCATTTTAATATGACAAGCAAATGACCTGGTCAACATGATTTCTTTTTTTACTCATAAATTATTCACATGAAAAGAGGAAACTATTTATAAAATACACACATGCCAGTCTTTTTAGTCAAGGTTAAAATGCTTTTATGTACATTACAGCAGGCAAAGGGTCACAACATTTGTAGTAGTAGAGATACATTTTTGTTTCAGGCAACAGATTAGTCATTTAACAATAAATTATACTTTGATAAAAGTAGCAATGTAAGGGCACCCTTAATCAATAGCTATAATGTTTGAGATCAGCAGTAAGTTTAGATAAAGAAGGTAGAAATATAGTTCTGCTGTTGGGCAGCCTTATTAAAAATTTCCAAAGAGTTGGGGGATGAGTAAGTGAGAAGTAATGGTTACAGGACAAGCACACAGATCTGTTAAAGGTCCTAAATGTAAAGGTTCTGATTATAGGTAAGATTATTTGGTACTTACGTATTATTGCAACCACGCATTCTCGCCAGGCTGTTATTTGTGTATTCACAGCCATGCATTTTTGCCAGCATGGTAGCTGTATTTTTTAGAAAGTCGTCATTGTTGTCTTGCACTTGATTTAACAGTAGTAAGTAGGAGTGTCTGACAGATATTGTCGCTACAACAATGATATTAAATGATATTGGACTCGATGTCATTTTGCAGGGGATTCGATCAGTCTAAGTTGGGAAAAGTGTAAAAAGATAGTTATTTTCTTTCATGCTCCAGCTGTCATGATGCGGAAGGACTAGTAAGAGGCTGCAAAAAGGGTGTACAGTTGCTGGTGCATTGAACAAGCTAGCCTTGAAATTTTGGGTAGTTCAATGTTCATTTTGGATATTACATTCTCTCATAGTTTCTGCTTAATTTCCCTATTCATAACACAAGTCTAACACCAAGTATAATGTATATGAAGATATTCATATCAAACTACCTGCTCACTTTTTTCCCTTCTTTGGCATCAACGACAGTTTTTGTTTTGAGGATTATTCTGCCGTTAGGCAGTGTACATAATAACAACAATGGGCCGGTGAGAAAGCGTGGTTGCGATTATACATAAGTACCAACTCTTTTGCTAGCTACAAATGAAATTATGTGCTCACATGTGGGAATGATCACTCCATTTCCCATGGTGAATGTAGCTTGTCTAGTCTGAAACACAGACACCATGCTGCTGGTAAAAAGAGCATGGAACTTGCCTTCACAGACCAAAAAGTAATATTATTGGCCATGTCCATAAAGTGATGTGCAACTATTTTAGAATGACTTCAACTGAATAGGGGATAATAAAATTCTAATTATACATCACAATCAATATAATCTGCAGGCCAGCTGATTCCCATATTGTTAGAATATGAATTTTAATGATGTTGTCCTTATAATCATTTAGCATTGAAAGCCACTGTGTTTTAGTTGTTCAGCATAATGTAGGGGAAGTAGGAGGCTTAGATAATTTAAAGATAGAGACAACTGTAACAGGAAGCACAGGTGTGGAATCTGGTGCAATTCTGTGTAATACCTCAAACAAGATAAGTAGGTGTGTTAGCTTGTAACTGAGCTAGTAACCATTGAGAGCATGAAAATGACCACGTAACTCACTGGACTGCAGCTCATGTTCCCACTGCTTTTGCAGTGCCATTTTCCATTTGATGTAATCTTTACTTGTGTGCTGGTTTTCACTGGGCATGTCACTAAACAAAGTCTGTGCCTTCCAGTTCCTGGTTCTCGCCTCAAAACAGGGACTTGTGCCATGTGGGTCTCAACCTACTTAACTAATCAATAAAACAATTCAAAAATATTAATTTTATTTATTTATCTATTTATTTATTTATTTATTTGCATTTGTTTACCAGGAAGGTCCACTAGACTAAAGTGAACCCATTTTCAGTGGAGGCCTGGGGAGAAAAGCTGCAACATAGGTATATTTAATATACATACAATGAAAATATTACAAAATGTAGAAATTACAGAAAATTACAATACAAGTACATGCAATCAAGAATACAATATATGCACAGTCAGGCACAAGGAAAAGAAAACATTTGCAGTTATAGTTAATATAAGATTCCATTGGATGACCACTGGTTGTTGGGTTGTCTTAGGGTTTGAGAGACAGAATAGCATTGTTTGCATTGCTGTAATAGGATTCCTGTAGTTGGTTCAGCATATTTGTGAAAGATAAGACAATAAGAGGCATGTATAGGATAGTATATTAATGTGCAGCAGTCAGTATGATGGAGGACTAAGAGGGAGTATTAGTGTAAGTACTCATGTATGGCTAGTATATTAATGAGCAGCAGTGAGTGTGATGGAGGACTAAGGGGAAGTATTAGTATGTGTACAGCAGAGTGGAAAAATTAGGGAGCTATAGTTAATTAGGTGAATGTAAATGCTGCATATTTTATAGTGAACATATAGGTGGATTAGGTTAAGTGTAAGTAGATAATTTTGTAAAGCAATTTAAGCTATAGATGTTTGGGAGGAGGTGGAGGAGCATTGACACAAGGTGGAGAGATGATGGTGTACAGACTTTTTGAAGGAGGAAGCATTGCTAATTCTTCTGATAGTTGATGAGAGTGAGTTTCAGAGTTTAGCTGTAGTGAGGGAGTAAAACATTTAACCAGGTGGAAATTTTGATTTTTCTACCTGTAAGAGAGATTGATTTTCAGATCTGAGAGGTCGGTTGGGTTGGTATAGAGTTAGCAATGAGGTGAGGGCTGGGCAGCTAGAAGGATTATAGATGATTTTGTGTGCTGTAGTTAGTTGAAGTATGTAGGGTAATGTGGAAGTCCAAGCCAGTTCAATGGGTGGAGAGAGTAGCAGAGATGGAAGCATATCTCTCAACTTCTTAGAGCAATAAATCTGGATAAAATCATATATAAAAGTGAGACAAAGGCTCAAAAATAGGGACAGTTTTTAAATATTGCTCTTACAGACTTAGAAAGTTGATAGAATAACAGATTTTGTATTAGCATGAATTTTCTGAAGGAATTGAAGTCTGAAATTCAAATGTCTGTCATTATTTTCTAACTTCAGTCTTTAACGATTTGCCACTAATTTGCCTTAAAATCACAATTTTATGAAAAATGGACCAAAAATATGAGGCGAAATTTGGACATTCTGCAAAAATCTGGGCAGTTGAGAAGTATGGATTAAAGTAGTGTTTTGTGTTGGTTGAAAACTTGACAATTTTACTGAAACAAGTCTCAATTTTTGTTTTCAGAGAGGACTGAATATTGTTAAGGAGGGGAGTACCATAGGGGAGGGAAGGTAGGAGAAATGTTGAAGCAAAGGTTTGTTTAGAAGAATTGTTTAAGAAATGTTTATGTCTGTAAAGGGTGCCCAATTTTGATAGAGTCATTTTGACATTGTTATGGACATGCAAGTCAAAAATTAGGTTTTCATCTATGATGATCCCTAAAAGTTTTGAGTGGAAGACTACTTCAATGGTAGTTTAATTTTGAGAGTAAATGGTGAATTTAGACTTATTTACGAGTGTAGTTTTTTTTTTTTTGGGGGGGGGTGTGAACAGCAGAAGCTTAGTTTTGTTGGAGTTAAGGGCAAGATGGTTGCTGGCCATCCAGGTTTCAGTGGATGAGAAGGCATTTTGGGTAAATGATATAAGTTCAGAAGTAGAGTTGGCTGTGCAGATAATTGTTGAGTCATCTGCATATTATTACTGACCCATTGGAGACAGAAGAGTGGAAGTTATTAATGAATATGCTGAAAAGAAGAGGACATAGTATGGAGCTTTGGGGTACACCTGTAGATATATTTAGAAAGGGTGAGCAGGTGTTATGCCATTTGGTGGATTGCTTGTTTGTACGGTAGCTAGTGAGCCAATTTAATGAGGGAGGGGTGACACCAAGGTGAGTCAGTTTAGTGAGAAGTAGAGAATGGAAAAATGCATCTAAGGCCTTGGAGAGGTCAAGGAAGAGTATATATACAAGTTTACCAGAGTTTTGAGCTTGATTGACTGTTTCAATGAAGGATAATGAGGGCTGTTGTGGTGCTATTACTGGGACAGAAACCTTGTTGGGTAGGTGAGAGAAGTTGGTTTTGGAGTGGGTAGCTTAAAAGTTCAGAATGTAGACATTTTTCTATGATTTTAGATATTCGGGAAACTATGGATATTGGCCAGAAATCAGAAACGTCAGTATTGTTGCTGTCTTTATGTAGTGGGAGAATGTATACTTTTTTCTAAAGGGTAGGTACATAGAAATCTTGGCTAGATGGGTTGATAAGTATGCTAATTGGGAAAGAAATAGCTTTGGCTGCAATTTGAAAAAATTCAGGAGGAAGGTCATCAGGTGCATTAGTCCCAGGCTTATGCTTGAGCAGGTATCTTGTTATAGTAGAGGTGGGTATAGAGGACAAGATAAAAGTGGATGTAGAAGAGTTTTGTGTGGATTGTTCAGAATGGGCTGGGCTGGTAATAGTGTCAGTTTGGGTAAATATTCTTGTAAGGTTGGCTATAGTTTCAGTTAAATATATGTTGAAGATGGTTGTAATCTCAATTGGTGTTTTTTCAGATTGGGACATGGGTTACTCTTGATGCCAGGGCTGATAAGAGAAGAAACAGAGCACCACATTTTTGGGGGGTTTTGTTTGTAGTTATTTTGGAGGCCAAGGTAGTGTTTTTTCTTGTCATTGATGATTACGCATTTTATTTGGTTACAAAGTTGCCTATAGCAGGTCTGATTGCTTTTTATTTTTATTTTTTATTTTTTTGACAATTTTCCATATTTTGTACCTGGAATTCATGAGCTATTTTGTGTTTTTAGAGAGCCATGTGGCATGATTTACTTTTACTCTTTTTTGTCATAGGGGGACCAATCTGTTTAGGATGAAGAATCATGTTGAGTTAAAGAACTCAACTGCTTCGCCGAGTGGAAGAAATTTTTGTTTGTTCCAATTGATATTGCTCAGAGTTTCACAAAAAACAGTGGGGTCAAATTTTATTAGATTTCTAATAAGTTTGTATGGGTGTTGAGTGGGTACAGGTTACAGCTTACATATTATATAGGCAGGTAAGTGGTCACTAAAATTACAGGGTGTGGTGCTTGCTGAAAAGCTTTTGTTAGGATCAGAGACAAGAATCCAGTCGAGTATCAAGCCACGATCTTTATTTTTGCTGAGTCTAGTTGAGCTATGGATAAGTTATCTCCAAATATCGCCCAACCAAACTCCAAAAGAAGCCCGCAACACAACTGGATGCAAAAGGTGGATTTATTAGATCAGTTCAAAGTAACACACTACCAAGAAATAACGCAAATATCCTAGTACGTTTTCGACAAAGGTCTTCATCAGAATCATAACATCAAATTAGAGTTAATTACAAATATATATATACCCTGTCCAATTCATGCTTTAATTATCAATCCATTTAAAAACAACCGACGATTAAAACAATAAACCCATGAGAGGAATCAGACTCTTATCTTAACCTGATACTTAAAAACACATATTTAAAAATAAAATTAAAAATGTGTGTATAACCATAACAGGGACATAATTATTACAATTAAAATTTTGGAGCGTATAGTTAGTTACAACAATTAATAAAACATTTAAAACAACTAATTAATCCAGCACAGGTTCAAAAAATGTGTGTGGTACAACACTGCCATCTTGTGACATTAGTGGGAAATACAATTAATTTCTCAAAGTTTGGCTGCTCTCAGTTTGAGAACTGGCTTTATAGATAAAAAATCGTTTAAGCCCGGAGGCTTATTACATTCCAAAACTATCTGCCAGTATAATTCCTTATATTCCAATTTGTCCTCCCACATGCCTCCCCTTATGTCCTTGGGGACTGAATCCAAAGCAAAAAAGAAAAATACTGCTTTTGGACAAGTTATTTGGTGTCTATACAATGCATTTTTAGTATTCTGTTTTTTTATTTCATACAGATGTTCATAAATACGACATTTCAATTTTCTTTCTGTCTTCCCCACATAAAAGGAGGTACATTGGTCACATATAGCCAAATATACTATTCCACAACTATTACAATTGAAGGTTCCCCTGCTGGTAAGTAGTTTATTCCTGGCCTCTAAGAAAATTTGGCTTTTACTAGCTATATGGGGGCACTGGGAACAAAAAACACATTTATAAGTCCCAACCCCACAAGAACCTGTACTTTTAAAAATGGGACCACCAAATTCAAAAATTTGTTTAAAATTGGTATCCTACGGCAGAATAAATTTTAAAGGGGTTTGGCTGTTAAATGGTAAATCAGTAATTTGGACAAACCTTCCCCATTCTCTGGAGATCATTTCTTTAATAGGTCCAGAATCACCAGAATAATCCAAAATATATGCCCTATCCCAGTTGGTAGAATTATTATTTCCTAAATCATCAGTAGAAATGGGTGGATCTTGACCCAAAATAGGGGCAAATCTACCTTGCCTTCCTTGAACCACCACTTTTAAAACATCATCCAATAAGGACCTTGGGTATGCTCTATCAAGGAACATGCTTAACACATGATCACATTCCTTTAAGAATTCTTGGTCATCAGAGGTCATTCTGCTCACTCTTACTAGTTGCCTCTTCACTAGATTTTTCTTCTGAAAATAAGGATGGGCACTCTTAAAATGAAGGTAAGAGTTGGAGAATGTTTTTTTTACGATGTATACTGGAGGAAAACCCATGGCCAGCCTTCCTAAGTGAGATATCCAGAAAAAATAATTGTTCAGCATTGAAATCAAAAGTAAAATCCAAAAAATTGGTCGTTCCTTTCACATAATCAAGAAATTCAAGAAGTTTTTCTTCAGTATCAATCCAAAAGATACAAATATCATCTAAAAATCTCTTGTACAGGGACCAGCATTTAGTGTAAGGACAATCCAAAATGTATAACTTCTCCCACCAATTCAAAACAATATTGGCATAAGTGGGCGCACATTTAGCACCCGTGGCTACTCCTCTATTTTGTTTAAAAAAATCCCCCTGGAAAAACATGAAATTGTTTTTCAAAATGGTCTCCATAAATAAAAGACAATTGGATTTTACTTTTGATTTCAATGCTGAACAATTATTTTTTCTGGACATCTCAGTTAGGAAGGCTGACCATGGGTTTTCCTCCAGTATACATCGTAAAAAAAACATTCTCCAACTCTTACCTTCATTTTAAGAGTGCCCATCCTTATTTTCAGAAGAATAATTTAGTGAAGGGGCAACTAGTAAGAGTGAGCAGAATGACCTCTGATGACCAAGAATTCTTAAAGGAATGTGATCATGTGTTAAGCATGTTCCTTGATAGAGCATACCCAAGGTCCTTATTGGATGATGTTTTAAAAGTGGTGGTTCAAGGAAGGCAAGGTAGATTTGCCCCTATTTTGGGTCAAGATCCACCCATTTCTACTGATGATTTAGGAAATAATAATTCTACCAATTGGGATAGGGCATATATTTTGGATTATTCTGGTGATTCTGGACCTATTAAAGAAATGATCTCCAGAGAATGGGGAAGGTTTGTCCAAATTACTGATTTACCATTTAAAAGCCAAACCCCTTTAAAATTTATTTACCGTAGGGACACCAATTTTAAACAAATTTTTGAATTTGGTGGTCCCATTTTTAAAAGTACAGGTTCTCGTGGGGTTGGGACTTATAAATGTGTTTTTTGTTCCCAGTGCCCCCGTATAGCTAATAAAAGCCAAATTTTCTTAGAGGCCAGGAATAAACTACTTACCAGCAGGGGAACCTTCAATTGTAATAGTTGTGGAATAGTATATTTGGCTATATGTGACCAATGTACCTCCTTTTATGTGGGGAAGACAGAAAGAAAATTGAAATGTCGTATTTATGAACATCTGTATGAAATAAAAAAAAAAAGAATACTAAAAATGCATTGTATAGACACCAAATAACTTGTCCAAAAGCAGTATTTTTCTTTTTTGCTTTGGATTCAGTCCCCAAGGGCATAAGAGGAGGCATGTGGGAGGACAAATTGGAATATAAAGAATTATACTGGCAGATAGTTTTGGAAAGTAATAAGCCTCCGGGCTTAAATGATTTTTTATCTATAAAACCAATTCTCAAACTGAGATCAGCCAAACTTTGAGAAATTAATTGTATTTCCCACTAATGTCACAAGATGGCAGTGTTGTACCACACACATTTTTTGAACCTGTGCTGGATTAATTAGTTGTTTTAAATGTTTTATTAATTGTTGTAACTAACTATATGCGCCAAAATTTTAATTGTAATAATTATGTCCCTGTTATGGTTATACACACATTTTTAATTTTATTTTTAAATATGTGTTTTTAAGTATCAGGTTAAGATACGAGTCTGATTCCTCTCATGTGTTTATTGTTTTAATCGTTGGTTGTTTTTAAATGGATTGATAATTAAAGCATGAATTTGACAGGGTGTATATATTTGTAATTAACTCTAATTTGATGTTATGATTCTGATGAAGACCTTTGTCGAAAACGTACTAGAATATTTGCGTTATTTCTTGGTAGTGTGTTACTTTGAACTGACCTAATAAATCCACCTTTTGCATCCAGTTGTGTTGCGGGCTTCCTTTGGAGTTTGGTTGGGTGATATTTGGCGATTACTGGTGACATATTATTGCCTTCATCTCTCTTTTTTTGGATTTTTGTTATGGATAAGTTGTGTAAAATTGAAGAGGTTGATGTTTACTAGTGGGGAAAGGATTTCTTGGTCTGGCCAGTTTATGTTTACATTGCTGAGAATGATTGTTTCATTGTTTATGTTGTTTGAATTCCAGGCAAGGATTTCTTCTAATATTGGGGTGTTTTTGCCTGGAGGAATATATAGCACTATTATGCAAAGATTTTTACAGTTGTTCATTTTTAGGAAAGCAGCTATGACTTTGGCAGTAGAGAATTGGTGGGTGGCCCCCAGAGTAGGGGACTACGGTAAAGGTATTTGGAAAAAGGAGTGCAACCCCTCCTCCTCTTTTATGGGGTCTATCAGCTCTTATACAGGAACAGCCGGACTGGAGGAATTCTGAGTCTTTTATGTAAGGTATTAACCAGGTTTATGGAGAGTAGGAACTGGCATAAATGTTTATTTTATAAATATATATATGTATGTGTATATATATATATATATATATATATATATATATATTTATATTAGGAGGTATGTGTATAGTATGCAGTGATGACAGGTTTGATAGGAGAAGGAGTGACAGAGAGAGCTAGAAGTGGTACAATATTAGTGGCACAAGTAGTGGCAGAGGTAGTAGGTGACATGATGGATGATAAAGGGTGTAAGAAGTATAGAGTGACAGTGTAAGAAGTAAAGTTTTAGACAGTAGTGGTAAAGAGATGAGAGGATTAATTTGTGCAGTGATGTGGGTATAGCAGTTGGGAAGGTGGGGCTATGTGGAAGGTTGATTGGGGGTATGTGTTATAGGTTTATTGGTCTGATGGGTGGAGTTGTGGTTAGTATACATGTTATTGATGTGGGGGTGGATGGGAATGGGGGTAGAGTAGGTGAGCAGAGTGATCCCGAGATGAGAAAGGGGGAAAAGTGTGAAGAGCCTTGAAGCAGCTCAGGTAGGCTAGAAGAAACAATCAGCCCCTTAGTAATGTGGTATCAATGCCGAGGAGCAATTACAGATGCATAGTTTTTGTGATCAGCTATTGTAACTAGTGCCTTGAGCCTAGTTGCAAAAAATATGTTTAGATTAGGCCAAAATAGAGAAGCAAGCTGTTTTGGGGGTGGAGGTGGGGGGGGGGGACCAAGTCTGTAACATCCTGGTTGTGTGCACGATGTAGCAAACTATCTGACTTCAGAAATATATTATACTGGATTATACAATTTTAACTTTACAGATTTATGTATGTATTTTTTTTTCTATTGGAAGTGGACATATTGGAAAACTGCTTCAAACCATTTATGCTAAAATCCTGCGTACTTTACCATCTGCTTGAAAATACTTCCTTTGAAAACTTGTTGATTGTTTATCAAAAATAAGTCTTATGAAATTTTAGCTTTCATGATTTGAAGCTATATGATGTGCCTGCATGGAAGTGTCACTTAGAGTATATTACAGAATACTATTCCTGTATAGTTTGTGATTTTCATTTCACATTTACTGTGTGAATCAGATGTGGCATGTACAAACGTTATCACATAATACTCTTGCATGCAGTTTTGCTAATAGTCATCCAATTTCTCTTATTCTCTTGCTACAGCTCTAGCAAACCACCATGGAGAGTTCTTAATAAATGGACACTTTGTTGTCAGTATGTTCAAAAGGGATATTAAAGTTGGAAATGCTGTAATTGAATACAGTGGATCTGGTCATGCAATAGAACGCATAAACTGCACTGATCGTATTGAAGAAGAACTAGAAGTCCAGGTACGAAACTTTTTCAGAAGTTTTATGAAATATTATAAACTTATTTGTACCTCTTAAGTAATGCATTATGGTTGAAGTGTAGTGGGTTCTGTTGGCTTTAGGTCAAGAGGTTTTTTTTCAGGTGAACAGATTACACATAGCATACCTGGTATCTGAGGATGTGCGAGTTTACTTTTTCCATTAAGTCGCTAACTGTTTTTGTCCCTGTCCGAGGCCTATAAGTACGTGGAAGTGATAGTTTTATTGTTAACACTCATGACAAGTCTTATCTTGCCTGAACATTCCAAATCCAACCTCAATGAAAAAGCCGTTATCATATTGCATGTTCTAAATGTAAAAGTAGAATTCCTACAGTCAACATATCCATAAGACTGGATAAGTACAGAATAGCTCTCCTTACTTTACAGAAAAGTTTGATAATTAAGTACCTTCTACTGTTGCACATGAATGGTATTTATCCAAGGAAGCAAGAGTCATTATATCAAACCGATCTAGAAAACTGACCAAACTATCCACAATGTGATTTGAAAAGGAATGTGTTAATGATTATATTCTCAGTTATGTTTACCATCTTTAACTTTACAGAGCTCCAGATTATGATATATGACACATGGCAGAGTGCAGTACAAATGGGATGGGGGGTGGAGCAGTCATTATATTTCTAAATATACAGTGACTGCTGCCAAAAGTAAAATTAAAAGTGCAAGTTACATGGGGCCACAAAATATAACCGATTCCTATACAGAACCAAGGAAAACTTAAGTGCGTATTAGTAAATGTTAAATAAGGTATTATATGTGGTCATATTTCAGATTGGTGGTGACAGTCAATAGTGTTACTTATTCATGAAGTATGTTTTACATCAGATTCAAATATTATTAGACCTGTCAAGCTTACCTGTAACAATATGAAAAAAAACAAAAAATTACAATGGAGCTACTGAAAATTACATGGGATGTACTACTTTTAAATCTGGAGTGACATGTGCCTGTGAAAGGGAGACCTTACCTTTTGTATCTCATGATTTTGAAGAGGCAAATGCAGCATTTGATGAAGGACATGTGGCGCTTCATTTGACTTTACTAAAGCATTTGATACTATTCAACTTCAGAGATTGACAAATTAAATTTAACTATCAATCTGTATGTAAATCAATGTGTAAAATCCTTGTCAAGATGCAAACTTGCAACATGTCTGGGTTTAGTGTTGGTGGTCACTACTGTTGGTACACCACAGCTTTCTGTAGTTAGGTTACTTCTATTCAGAACTTTGTTTTCAGATATACAAATAGAGATGGAACTCTGAAATATCAAGTGTGCTAATTTCTTCAATCTGAGTAACAAAATTACTTCAGTAAGAGATGTAGCAGTTTTCCAGGATGTCTCCAAAAAATACATACCAGATGCAGTTTTAACGATGGCATTTTTAATGTGCATAAATGTGGCATCGTAAGATACTTATTACAAACTAAATGGCCACAACTGAATTATTAAAGATTGAAGAAAAAGGACACACAGCACTTGAAATGTTAATGCACACAATAGGGATATAAGGAGTTGATCTAAATCTTAACGTTTACTGAAACCATATAAGGAAAAGAAACTAGTGCTAAGGCAAAAACTCTTCAATATTTTAAAAGCAGTTATTTCCTCAGTTCCTGTAAGAGTTACAAACATCTCATAAGGTATAGAGCCATGTAAAAGGAATGAAGGATATGCAGACTGGGCCACAGTCTGTGACCCATTTCTCACAAAAGGGAAGTAGATGGGCCAGTAATACTTCTTGCACAGGAATAAATGGTTATGATTCTGTCTCCTTGTCTAGGAATGTTAATTTCTCACCCCATCACAATCAAGTGGGCCAGCTGTCTGCAGAAAGGGGATCCACTGAAACAGGGTTATTTTGATAGTGGAGAGGGAAAGAAGAAGCCTCATTTCTTTTGTTCCCCGCAGCTGACCCTCAGCTGTTCCCAGAGCCCCTCCTCATCCACCAGGTCATCTGAACCTCAATGCTGCCCATGCTTGACTCTGTCCCATGCTCAGGGCAGGAGAGGAGAGGAGATCATAGTCTCCTGGGGCAGCATTATATTACTGCTTAGGGAGATTATTTATGCTTAGGCCATTATCTCCCCTCACACAAAGCTGTGGCTCCAGAGAGTATTGTCCACACAACTTAGCCAAAGCCTTACATACTTGTAAGTAGCAGTCTCTATGTCTTTCCAACCTCCATTATGGATTGACAGTAGAGGTGTACCAGAGAGCTTGCCATCCTGACCATGATGGTCATCCTCACGCTCCTGATTCACCACCAAGTTGTCTGAGCCAGTAATTGAGCCTAAGTTACTTGTGATGTAGTTGGGCTTTGTATCATATTTACTTGTTTCTCAACCAACACACTTATGTCTGGCTCTACACAAGAGTTGGTCAGAAGTTAATCTTTTATTACTGCATAAACAGCAGTTGAATGACTGTATTAGAGATGGTTGGCATTTTATTTAGAGAACTACTGCTTTTGGATTATGAAGCCAGGAATACAGAATGGTCTGTAGTTGGAGTTTAGATACCAACCTCCCAGACTCACCCCTTCTCCATATCATCCAACTAACATATCTGAGGTATGGTAAAGATAACTTTGAAATCTTCTGCACTGAAGAATATTGGATAATATGAAGAACTTGGTGATGTTTTGCTTATTTTGTTCTTTTACTTAACTTTCCTCAAGTGATATACACAGAAAAAGTATATAATTTAGCTAATGACTAAGTTATTTTGTCAGTAACATGGCTTGTTTGCAATTGTGGTTGAACAAAATCAGACTCTACATTCTTATGGTTTCCTATGGAGAACATATGTGAGAATTTCAAGTTTATATAGGAAAATAAAGAGATGCCATATGATGGAGTGCTTCTCTTAGCTTTACACTTTAAAAACCCTAGGCAGTGGGATGGCCTGTATTAGCATACTGATCAGGGCCCATTTCAGTTACACTGTCATCTGAACAGAGTTGAACAGAAAGCAGAAACTACCTGTTTACCAGTCATTATCATAGTTGCCACAGAGATACTTCTGAAAATGTTGCGTTCCCTAGCAGTCTTGTACTGAAATGCCAACAGATGAAAAGCAAATTATCAGGGGAGATGGCGAAATGATCTCAGAAAAATTTAAAAGCAAAGAAAGAAACTACACAAAATTACACATAAACAGCAGCTGAGTGGATGTATTAGAGATGATTGGCATTATTAGGTAAGAGAGATGTGCTGCAATATATTTAGGAGAACACGGTTTTGCAGGTCTAAACAAATCCTTCTAGTCTGATAGAAACACTGTCTACAGAAAGATCGATCAAGATTTTTGTGGAACTTTTAAACTTTTGAATAAGGGGTTTTGGCTAGGCCTGTAACGGTCTGCAGACTGATTATCTAGTACTTACTTAGGAATCTATAAACCCTTCTTCATTCTGGTCAGTAGAAGACAACTGTTCTTACTGTGCTAACTACAAGGCTGCTTTTGGATAAGAACAGGCACTAAAGGATGATTGTTGGAAGAAGTCTGTCTCATTCAGACAGTGCTGCTCTAATCCTTGTGCTGATATATCAACAATTGGTACCTTTACTGTTGAGATGAAGATGGATTCTAAATACTCCCTACTTTGAAATAGGTTTAAGGATAGGTGGCTGCATTAAGAGCTATAACATGGAGATAAAGTGCCTCCCTATTCATAGCTATATCTCGCACAAGTCTCCCTTGGCACCTGCATTTGCTGCAAGGTCCCATCTGCAGTCAGATACCTTTCACCTGTTGCCCTCACACAGTCTACAGTATTAACATTTTTTTGAGGTTGATGTGCAATTTACTGCTACACAAGCATGGTCACTAACTTCTTTGATTATGTACTGGTGACATCGAGGAAAATGTTCACAGAATGGACAAATGCAGTCTGAAGATATCAAACCCAGGACTACAGAAGGAAGAATATTGGCGTTGTAATCTAGTCCTCTGTGCTAATTATAGTAACCATACATTACAGTGATCACCATAGATCAGAAACAGCTGCACTGAAAGACAAATCTACAGATACAAGGGTTCAGCCTATTATTTCTCCACAAAACAGCAACACTGACTATTTCTGTCTCTGCAAAGGTGCCATCACTACCCTCAAACGTCCAGGCAATGATAAGACTAAAGTGTTTCAGCCAGCTTCAGCCACTGACCTGTGTTTACATTTTTGACAACTAAAACTGTAGTCTTGTGTACAGAATAGGGTTTATATGAGAGGAATCCCATGTCTATTCAAGGCACAGAATTTAGATCATGCTTGAAATATATCTGTACTGCGTTAGTATTACATGAGATTTAAAAAAAATGCATATAATCTGGAAAGATGGCACATCAACAGTTTCTGTATTAACAATAGTAAAACTGCAAAGCCATTTTCTACTGTTATTTTCGGTTAAACACAAAAGGATTAAGTGGAAGCTTCATGTGCAGCATGTAGAGTACAAGTATAATTGCCAAAACTATTATTAGAATTGGTGAATGCTTCTTTACATACTGCCTACAGTTTGCAGGATGAGGTATATATTGTTCACAACTACACCACATATTTTCTGGATATAAAATACAATATGCATTCATAATGCATTTGCATTGACCTGACCCCCTACCTACAACAGAAAAAAAAAAAAAACTCGTACATTTCTCCAAACAGGTGGCACTTTGTCCCTGTAGAAAAATGTTGCCATCAGCAATGTCTGCACTGGCAATGGCAAAATAGCTAACCAAAATTTAGCATTTAGTCAGTCCTTAATATTCAGATGATAGTTTTAGCTGCAGTATACATATGACCATCCAAGCATAAGTCCCGAAAAATTTCCAAATTACTGGCAAAAGATGGTTGAGGTATTAATACCTATACTCAGACACCAAATATGGCCTTGACAAACTTTTTTATTGTGCTATCACTTTACATTTTACCATTGAGTGAGATTATTACTTGTGGTCAGGGTCAGCAGTTTAGTATATACCTTTAAAATCTCTCTCTCTCTCTCTCTCTATATATATATATATATATATATATATATTTATGTATATGGGTTCCATTCAGAAGCTTGAAATACTGAAATCTCGAATTTCAGTATTTCGAGCACAAGAAGCCGAATCCACATAATAGCGAAAGTTTAGAAGCGTGAAATTCAAAATCTCGATTGCCGGAAGTTTTGAATTTCGCGCTTCTTAAGTTCTGCTGTGGTTATGTATTCAGGTGCTGTGGTTATGTATTCAGGAGCTGTGGTGTGTGTCAGTGTGTTTTGTTGCTGTGATGTATGTATGCAAAGAGAAAGTAGCTTGTGTGGTGGTGTTTTGTGTGTGTTTCTATGTAGTGTGACCTCGGAGTGAGAATATTTAAGTAGGGTGTGTGTGGGGGATGCAGCCCCCCTGCTTTCATGTGGTAGAGGGATTGTGTGTGTTTGTGTGGTGGATGGTGTGTGTATGTGTGTGTGTGTGTGTGTGTGTGTGTGTGTGTGTGTGTGTGTGTGTGTGTGTGTGTGTGTAGTAAAACCACAAAATTCAAAACTTCCGGTATTTGAGGTCTTGAATTTTGCGGTTTGTATTTTTCATTGTTTTGTAGATTCCACGTCTTGGGCTCAAGATACTGAAATTTGAGATTTCAGTATTTTGAGCTTCTGAAGTGAATCCATATATATATATATATATATATATATATATATATATATATATATATATATATATATATAATGTGTGTGTGAGTGTAAGTGCTATCACATCAAAACAAAATTGTATGCAGCTCTCCATGAAATTCACTTTTTGTGCAACAGAACACATGCCTGTCTAAAAGCTCCACATTGAAAATGGTGACAGTTGTCTGCATATTTTAAAACAATAGCTGTATTTAAGTCTTTAAGGATGAAATGTTAATCCTCATAGCTTTAGATTGTTGAGGTGTCACATAAGAGCTTGTGAGAGATTTACTAAGAATTGTCAACGGATAGTTAAGATATTTCTTCCTATGCACTGATGCAGACTTGCACACACTGTTCACTCTGACTGCTAAAAATCTGCATTATAAGTGTCTTTTGATAATAGTGGGTTTTATTTTGCATATATCTATTTATCTACTTACATACTTTCCTTCTTTATTTATTCATATTTGTCTACTGGAAGAGTCCATCGAAGCCTGGGAAGAAAAGCTCCTGTGAGTGATAAATAACTGAGTATACAATGCAGCAGGTTTGAGAATGTGTAAACAGTGAATAAAAAACAACAGAAACACACATTAAAATTTGAAGATGCATTGAAAATCATAACAATTTTCAATATGAAACAAAAAATAGGTTCAGTCATAAAAGTCCTAGAATATGTCAGCAGGACAGAGAAATTATACTGGGGTAGAATGGCAGTATGTAGAAGAGAAATTTCTGTATAGAAAATAGAAATAAGTATAAGGGAAGGGGAAAGGTAATATAGGCAGGGGAGGAAAGGGGGAGATGAAAAGAAGTTAGGGTGAATCGGTAAAATGGTGTGAGCAATGGAGTAGAGGAGAGAAAGGGGGTCATGTATTAATGTCAAAGTCGAAAAAGGCAGTATAATAAAGAAATGTATGTATCACATAGGCAGTGGCATTTGGAATATAGATACTGCTTGATCATTGCTAAGAAGAATTTGTTAGTAGGGTCAATGCATAATTAAACAGGGATGGTGCTCTGTAATTTTGTTATAGAAGATTAAAATAGCTAGATACAAATTTTATTAGTTGTTTTAAGAATGAGTGACTCATTTTGACTATGTAATCTAAGTAATCCTGGGGGAGTGTCATGTCATATTGTATAAGATGGCCGATATATGAACATAGGTCAGGTTTGTCAGACACTATGCATTACCTTTTTTTAGGTAAGAGTTAATATCTTCTAGATCAAGCCAATTTGGCTATGGTATGGGTGTGTGTGTGTGTGTGTGTGTGGTGGGGGGGGGTGGTTGTTAGCAGCACATTTGAACATTTTATTGTAGGCTGTTCCAACTTAGTAAAACAGACTTGGGATATTTATTAGAACTGTACAGTTATATAACACAGTTAAAAAGAGGAATGTTTAAGCAGTTGATATTAGAGACTAATAGGTAAGAGTTTTTCTTCATAAAGCCTGTCAATAATTTTGCTTGATTGTTTTGAATACCACATGATGTATCTGATGGTTGTATTTTGGGTGGTGGTCTGTTATTATTCCAAGGAGTTTACAGTGGATTACAGGTTCAAATGATGTATGGTTTGGGGATTTTTGTTGAGATGAGATAATATAAAAATATTTCTATGGATTTGCATCATTTTTGGCATTAAGCTGTAGGAGAAAGTCAATTATCCTCTTTCCTAAATAATTGAAGCATTTTTTGTCATTATTTGCTATATTTCTAAGGCTTTAGTGAATGTTATGAGTTCTGAGCCATCCACGTATTGAACTGGAGTGTGTTGTTGGTGGCTAATTTGTATATGTCATCAACAAAATTACTGAATAGTAGTAGGTTTAAGAGGGATTACTGTGGAATGCCAACAGTGGTTATTAAATAGGCAGAGTCAGTGTCCTTCCATTAGACACAATGTGACGTTTGGGATAACTAACTTTTGAATCAGTGTGATGCTTGTTGACCTATAGAGCAATTGCTTTTGACAAGTTTAAGAAAACAGATGGTACATGCAGTCCTTGATGTTTTCTAGAGTTACCTTCAATTAGGAAGGTCAGCAATGCAGTTTTTATGTCATGATTGAGGAAGAAGCCATGTGTACAGATGAGAATATATTATTTTTTGAATTATCCTATGATTTGTTTATGGATGCATTTTCCAGGATCTTGGAGACTGGGAAAAGAATGACAATAGGTTAAAACTTGGATAATTCAGTAGATGAATCACATTTGCAGAGTGGCAGACTATAGGATTGTTTTCTAATGTCAGCAAAATGGCACTCTCTCCTTACCTACCAGTCAGCTCCAGTGCACCACAAGGCTCTATCCTTGGTGCCCTCCTCTCTAACGTTTTCACCAGCACTCTCTATACTTCCACCCAGCAGGCCATCATAATATAATATGCAGATGATTTCACTCTCATTTGCATATCTGACAACATGGTAAACCTAAACACACACACACACACACACACACACACACACACACACACACACACACACACACACACACACACACACGCATAATTCACAACTCATGCCCACCCCCAAAAAAGACCAAACTACTACTTTTTCTCCAAATCCCTCTATCATGAAAAGACAAAATTTAATGCCCTCTATCTTGATAATACAACCATTGAAGTCACTTCTCATAGTAAACTATTAAGGGTGATAGTGGATGATAATCATACATTTGACCTGCATATCCAAAATTACATAAGAAAAACTCATCAAAAACTAGGGATGTTTTACAGAGCCAAAAACATTCTCACTGACGCAATAGAAACTACACTCGCCACTATTTATCTCCTCCCACTCTTCTGTCTGGTACTCTGATACTCAATAACCACCAGGCTTCACAGAAATTAAAACTTGAACAAAGCTATAACAAAAAGTTTCTAAATCTGCATCACATACCCCTTTCAGAACCCATCACTGTATAACCTAAATTGGTTAGAACTGCTGCATCAGCTAACATATACATAACTTCTTACCACCTATAAAATGATCCAGCATCCATCTGCCTGTCCAGCACTAGGAAAAACATTCTATACACCTATGTTCCCAGTCTGTCATTACAATCCAGTGACCAAAAACTCCTGTCTGTCTACAGACCTAGTAAAGCTGCTGGGCATGATCAATACTCATACAAGATTGTTAGGCCTGAAACTTCTTACCTGTATCCATCAGGTCTATATCTCATCTTTCAAAACAATTCTGGAAGACTTCCTAACTAATGTTTGGCTTGTTCTTGCTCAAATCTAGGATAAACTATATCACTAAACATAAACAACTATAATTTTGTTCGTTATACTTCTTTATTCTCCCTTCTTCACTTACTTCCTTACTGCTGTCTAATTCCCTTCCCTGACTTTCTGTCTAAACATACCATAAGCCTGTTTTCTTCATCACTTCATATTGGAATTCCTATTTGTATTAGACTAACTTATCTTTAAATTATCTACAGACTGTCTAAAAATGTTCTAAATATTAAATATTTGCATCGACTTTTAACTAATGTTGCTATATTATGTCTAATTTGTTATAATTATTTAAACTGCAGATGTTTTTTATTTTTGAAAATTGTAAAATTTTTGTTTTTAAAATGTTTTGTAATAATTTGAAGCTTTTCTCCTTGGGTCTACATTGAAAATGGCCTTCTGCCCAGTTGGACTTTCCCAGTAATCAAATGTCAATAAATAAATAAGTTAATAAAGAGTAGAACATGCTGTTTGGTAATGGAGCAATTTATATGAATAGCAGTAGAGTAGAAGACAGATGGTTCTGCTATTTGAAAATATTCTGGTGACAGATTATCTGGTGCAAGAGTAGTCATTTTAAGACTACTATCATTTTTGACTTGCTTGGTGGAAACAGAATAATTGGACAATGATTCTTGGTCTGTAATAATAGGACTTTCATCCAGCTAAACTGGTCAATGCTGTATTCCAGAAAAAAATGGACCTGATAAAAATGGGACTTGATCTTACAGGTGATGTTGTAACTGGTGTCAAAACAATGTGGGTTGCATTGAGTTTGCTTCCCTAGTTTGAATAATTTTTTATGGTATTTCAGAGTTCACTGGGGGGGTTGCTGGTATGTGTGTTGTATATATGTATAGTACATTTTTAATTGGTCAAATGTTTGTTTTATTTTTTAAAGCTTAATACTGCTGTTTATTGCTAATAGAAGGGTCTTACTTTCAAAAATGTCCAAGCTTCATCTTTGAGATGAGTAAATTGCTTGCCTTCAGATGTTAGCCATGGTGCTGGTCTGATTTACTTTTTCTTTCTTCATATGGGATCTTGTGAGTTAAGGATGGCTATGAAGGTCGCATTGAAAAGTTATATTGCATCGTTAATGGGAAGTGCTTGAGCAGATGAACATTTTGAGAGAAGATAGCTGGATTTTGTTTTGTGGAAGCATATTTTGAAGTGGTACCATCTAAAGGAAACATTTGTACACGGGTGGGCTGTTTGTAGATCGTATAGCTTGGGTCACAATCACTTATTTATTCAGCAAATATGTCTGACTCTGAGACATTGTTTGGGTTATTAGTGAGATTCCAGCTTTCCTTACCTGTTGTTTACTCAGGTCTGGTATTAGTTGTCAGAAGATATAGAGATTAATAGTATTAAATATTGAAATAGTACTGGACTTTACAGCTGAGCTTATCCAGTTAATGCTAAAGTCCTGTAATAGTGGCATGTCTCCCTGAATGTTATCAGTAATCCAGGATAGGCAGTCTTTGAGTGTCATTAGGTTTCATGTTGTTGAGTTGGTAAATATGTAAGCAGTAATCTCGTGCATGTCTGTCTGTGGACAGAGTTTCAGTTGAGCCATTAGAAGTTCATCTTTGTCAAGTGTTGGAATGGTATATGGAGACACTGATAATATTAAACGATTCCTGTATATCATGCTGTACCTCCTGCTCTTTTGAAGAGTGTGCCAGCTATTATGATATTGTATCCTGCATTTATTTATTAGTAAAGTTTGATATTAGCCAGGTCTCAGTAATGGAAAGTATGTTTGGTTTCTATAAAGATATATATATATATATATATATATATATATATATATATATATATATATATATATATATATATATAATTTTGCTTTTTATACTTCTGCCATTGATATATTCTAGTTTTAGGTTGTCAGAGTTGCAGTGGGTATGCTTGCTTAGGTTAGAGAAAGTATTATTCATAGAGTTTCATCCTGGATTTGTTTGCATATACCTACAAAGAAGTATTTTAGTGAATAATAGGGTATGGTTGGATAAGGGCATTTGTCTACATTTGTCAAATAGCTGAACAATGTTTTTAGAATCAGGGAAAAAGATACCTTCTCACTGCTGAGGTTATACTGCCAAACGAAAAGAACATCAAAAACAATGGCAGATAAATCACCTAGGCTGATGCTACAAACGGAGTGTTTGTAGAAATGAAGCTGGATAACGCAGTCCACAAAAGACAGATCAAAGTTCCGTTTAAAAATGAATTTTAATGTCTTCAAGATCAAAAGTGAGAATAAAAGTCCCTTGTCTTTCACAAATGATAAGCACTTTCAAAAATAACTTCATCAGATTGTTAAAGGAAGTGGGACATCAATTTTACTTAAATAAAGAATTGTTTGATTAACTGACCAATGAGAATCCATGCATCCAAATTACTTCCAATCAGTTATCACATTTGTTCACCCAGTTTAAAATTGTCAAGCCAATGGGGGTCCTCTATTACTGACACACTTCCATTTTCTTTAAAGTTGAATTCATCGCCTTGATTGACATTTTCATATATTTAAATTAGCTGAAAATTTAACAAATAGAAAACCTATTCTGCTGTGTACTTGATTCAAATGTCCAATCATTTTTTATGCTTTGACCAATACTGAGCTGTTCATTAACATGTACGTGACTTCGAAAAAATAGCAGTATGCAGACTCAGTTGTTTTACTGCTTACATTCTCACTGTGATCTCAAAATCACAAATTTCACACATTTTGTGTCCATCCACATATTCTCCATAAAGAATCTTGCTGCAAATGTTTTACGATCTCATTTGGTTGAACCCCAAGGCTCAACTTATTTCAGACAGATATCCTAGAACCAGTGAGCCATTTCTACCAACACTCCATTTGTAGCATCAGCCTAGGTGATTTATCTGCCATTCTTTTTGATGGTTTTAGAATCAGTTTTGTTTGTGGATGACTGACTTATATTTGAAGAGAGGTGGTTGCTCTGTAGTTGATACGATGGAGTCAGAAAGTTCTTTTTAGTTATTAGATGTGTTATCCTGGACTCTGCAGATCTGTTACTGTAGAGGAATTTATAATATGAGGTAATGTAGGCTAATATCTAGTATGTGGTGTGTATGATAATGTATGGGTGTACCATTTTGTGTAATGTAACCTTTTTTGATGTTAGCAGAGAGAAAGAAGTTATTTGTTATGTGTAAGAGAAAAACAATTAGGTTTTATGGAACGCAGGTTTGGCTAATTAGACTAAGAAAAATTAATTATTAGTAAGTGAGAAAACTAGGTAATGTGAAATAAATTGTAATTCTCAGGGTTGTATTTTGTGTTATGTGCAAACTGGTGACCATCTGCAATGGTTGCAGTCCAAGCTCAGAATATTTCAGCATAGGGCTGCCATTTCATCTAATGTAAAAATCATAAATATTTATGCATGCAAGTCATATTATAATTATAGTAAAGATATTACCACCAAGAACCTCTATACTACAACAACTGACAACATCAGTGCAAAGGTGAAGTTAAATCCTTAAAGGTGAAATGATAGCTTTAGATGTTGTATATAGGTTAGAGTAAAATGGAACCTTTGCTAGGAAATGTGAAAATCTTACTTTAGCTTTTGCTTTCTATACAATGACAGCAAATGTGGACCTGTATAACCATTTCATTATGATCATCTAATAAGTAATATTCTACATTGTTTCTATTAGGTGTATGTATATCACTTCTGTTCAGAGTTGAAATACCACACATGACCAGAATATATCTGTATTTTGATATCACCTTAGAAGTACAAGTCTTCTAGCGGTACTTCCTAATACGTCAGACTTTCAAATACTGACATTTATGAAAGTATTTACTTTACAAGAAGAAGAAGATGTGATTTTGTGAGTATACCTGAGATTACCTGCTGAGTATATTCTTCATATGAGTAGTGTGACATACAGCGCTGATAATTTACAGCAAAAAATACTGAAAGGACTCTAACCAACAGTGTACTAACTGACGTGGAAAATAAAAAAACACCGCTGAAATTACCAAGCTCCACAATGACTGAAACAGAACACACTTTAGTGTATAAACATTTAATTGAATGCTTTCATCTAAAATACTTAATCAGAAATCATACATTTCACTAGATATAGTCTATTTATATGAATTTAAAAATGTCTTAACCAGTCATGTAAAATCTTTAATTAGTCCTCAATTAAAATCAGTAAAACAAATGTAGACCTGTAGTAAAAGCAAGTCCTTAACCCTTTATGTGACTGCTAATTTCCTGTCTTTCAATTAACACTTGATATTAATTATTTCATTGATATCAGGGGGTTTATTGGCTGATGATTTTACTACAAATGTTGATTTACTGTCCAAGATATAGCTATATGTTAATGTTGAGTACCAGTAGGCCTAAATAGCCATTAGGTTTTTCATTTCTGTGCCATTTGTTTTGCAGTAAACCTATATGACTGATGTGCTCTGTCAGACAAATTCATTAAATATCAAAATAATATCTTTGCTGTCTTGATGTAACTAAAAGTAATATTTGTCAAATAATGCTTTCTATTATTTTAAACATTTTAGCACACAAAACACAGTTTTGGCAATTGCTGACTCCTATCCAAATACTGAGCATGCTGTTATTTAATTGTATGGATTGTTTTTATATCATGCAATGTGTAGTATAAGCATAAATGTGCAAGAGGCATTTCCTAAACTTTTTATGAGAAAATCTGAAAGCATTATAGAGATATGGACATTTGTAGATGGTATTGCATTGACACTAAAATGCTTATTAGAAGATAATACCACCCACCCCCAGTGCATCTACACTTATACCTCTCTAACCTCTCCCACCTCCCCAAGGTCCAATCCCATCACACATCTCGTTAATTATCTACTATCTTATAATACTCTTCCTAATTGCCGTCATACTCTTGCCTACTTCCTCTTCACCTTTTACTTCTTCAGCACTATGCCTTCTTATCCTATATCAACTCACCTTAAACTCCTATCACTACTCTTACTTCTGCCTTTCCTTTTCCTTCCTTATATCCTAACTGCCTATGAACATCTTAACTTCTCTAACTTCCAGCTATACACAAAGGATACTAACCCATTATCCTCATCACCTGCTCTTAAACACATCAACATTACTTCTGTAACTAATTACTTCCTCCCAAAGTATCATAGAGTTATCCACATTAGTTATAAACTACACCAAGTCAAAAAAAAACATAACATATTGACTCTTGCTCTAATTCACAAACCAAGACTACACCTTCACCTCCTACTTGATGGTGACATTCATCCCAATCCTGGCCCATCCTCTTTTACACCAGCTAACCCAGAGGAACCTGCTTCCTCTCCCTTTCATACCCCTACTAGGCCTCCTAACTCTCTCTTCATATCTCATCTAAACATATGAAGTGTAAATAACAAAGTGACTCACCTTCATGCCCTACTAGATGTATATAACTTTGACATTCTCTGCCTCTCCGAAACTTGGCTAAAACCTACAACCCAGGACTATGAAATCACCCCTCCTGGGTATAACATTATAAGAATGTATCGCCCTAACAAGAAGGGAGGGGGAGTAGCCATATTACACAAAGCAGGCCTCCAAGTTACACCACTTGATTCACACCCACCTTTTGATGGTAATGCTGAAGTTCTTATTACTAAGCTTCAGCTTAATATTAGTAAGGCCATCTACATTATATCCTCATATATACCTCCAGGTAATAACATCACCTCCCTTGAATATATCCTTAGCTGACTATCCACTAACTACCCACAAGAAACCATTCTCCCAGGCGACTTTAATATAGACTGGAATACCTGTAATTCCAATAACCCATCTAACCATATAAACCTTTTTGGCTTCTCCCAAACTATCACTTCACCTACTCATATCCATAAGCCTAATAACAAAGAATCCACCCTAGATTGGATTCTTATAAATACTCTATCGACATCATATATGACAGGTATCCTACCAGCAGATATTAGCGATAACTCACTAACGTACATAATTCGACATAAGACCAATATTAACAGTCTCTCAACATTTAAAACATCTCGTTGTAATAAACATTTTAACCCAGAACACTTCCAGAATGAACTGAGTGTATGCAACTGGTCATCCTTAAAACACCTGCAACTAGATGAAGCAGTGGCACACTTCAACTCCAAGTTCCTTGAAATCTTGGATTTCCATGCCCCCTTTCATACTAGAAGGATCACTACCAAAACTGCACCTTGGCTTACAAAGGAAACCAAACAAAAGATTCTACTAAGAAACAAATTTTGGGCCAAATGGCGTTCCTCTAAAACCTCTGCAGATCACCTAAAATTTAAACAACTTAGAAACTTAACTAAAACATCTATACTACTGGACAAAAAAACTTCTTCTTTCAGCTTCAACACTCCAACCAAAAAAGTCCACAAAAATTCTGGTCAGGAATCAATAAATTACTACATCCCAGCAACTCTAAAACACCAACCCCCTCTGGAATCAGCATCAATACTCCAAACTAATTGCTGATTCCTTCAATACCTTCTTCACTGAAGCTATCCAGTCACTTGCTAACTCTCTACCTCCTGTATCCTCCAATCTTTCTTCGACCTTAAAGAACCCACCACCCACTTTCCAACTCCAACCAGTGCCTACATCCTTTATCTGTACTCTCCTTCAAAAGCTTAAACCCTCTACCCCCTCTGCCAACCTCTTACCTCCTAAGTATCTTCAAATAGCAGCAAAATCTATTGCCTACCCTATCTCTATCCTAATTAATAGAACCATCACTGAAGGCACCATCCCATCCATATGGAAAATCTCACATATAATTCCCCTACACAAAGGTGGTAACTCAACAGAACTTTCTAACTACCGTCCAATTGCCCTACTCTCTCCCATAGCCAAAATCTTGGAAAAGTGCATCCATCGTCAACTGCTAGACCATCTCCTCCAAAATAACCTTTTAGCTAACTCGCAACATGGCTTTCAACCTTACCACAGCACCACTACAGCCATCCTATCATTCTCTGACCATATTAACAAGAACCGTAACCATAACACCCTGTCCTCTGCTATCTTCATAGATCTTTCAAAAGCATTTGATATGGTTAACCATCACCTTCTACTGAATATACTTAAGTCCCTTTCACTTGATAGTCAAGCTATACAGTGGTTCAAGTCCTACTTACACAATAGGCAACAGGCAGTACTCTGGAACAATACTCTATCTTCCTACCTTCCTGTCTGTCTTGGTGTACCCCAAGGTTCTATTCTGGGCCCTCTTCTATTCTCTATCTTTATAAATGATCTGTCTACTAGCATCCCACATGCTGTATCCATTCAATACGCAGATGATTCTACCTTAATTTCCTCAGCTACTGAATCATCTCAACTACAGTCACTCACCCAAATGGTCTTTGAATTTGTCGAAGATTGGTTTTTACAGCGTTGCCTCCTCCTTAACCCTAAAAAGACTAAACTTCTACTGTTTACTCCCACACTCAAGTCACCCCCACTTTACTTCACTATTAAATCTAAAAATAATACAGTTATATCCCCTGACACTTCCACTAAACTCTTGGGAGTGACAATTGACCACAGCCTTAACTTTGATACTCATATTAACACCACAATAAAATCACTTAACCGAAAACTAGGCTCCCTCTATAGAATTAAACCTTTCCTTACACCCATAGCAAGAACTTCTATTGCCCATACCCATCTCATCTCAACACTCTTTTATGCACCTCCTATATATACTAACCTATCAAAAAGCAACCTCAACAAGCTGTCAATAGCCTACAACAACATTGCCAGATTTGCTACAGGCTCTCCTGCTAGATCCCACCACTGCCAAAATCTGAAACATCTGGGTTGGCTGGAACTACAGAACCATATTCTACTTTACCAGCTAACTATTACCCACAAAACCCTGTATCATCCAAGCAACACACCAATCCTCAAAAGTCTAATCTGCCCATATAAAAATCTTACAAACCTACGCTCTGCAAACAAATTACTCATCTCTACTCATAAATCTAACAACAAAGCAGGAGAATCCCTCTTCACTAACACTGTAGGCAAAAGCTGGAACCTACTTCCTGTTGAACTTACATCTCTTTCTTCAACTTCACTATTTAAAAAGAAACTTAAATCATATCTTACAACTCACTGGCTATGTCCCTGTACTAACCCTGACTAATCATCTCCCTCTGTTAGTCTTGCTCAACATCTTCTTTTTTTTTTCCCGCATCTCTCTCTTTCTGTTACTTTAAATAATCCACCTTTCTGTTACTTTAATTCCACTACCATTAATGCTGACTTACTGTAACCAGGAACAACTGAATTGCCCATCTTACTGTCTCACAACTTACTACCCTTCACCTAATTCTTACAATCCCATTTTAATTACTTTGTTCTCTTATTCCTGCTCATCACTTTACTTTTTGTGTCTTCCAACTACTTCTAAATCCTTCTCCCTCTTCTCAAAAAAAAAAAAAAAAAAAAAAAAAAAAATTTTTTTTTTATATGTTTTGTTACCTTGGAACACATGTAATCATCTCATAATATTCTTGTAATTAACGTTTTAATGTACTGTATCTGTTAGTTTTCTATGTGGAGCTTTTCTCCCCGGGTCTCTACTGAAAATGGACATATATCCAGCTAGACTAGCCCGGTCAACAAATGTAAAATAAATAAAAATAAATAATAATAAACTACAATGTTTCCAAAACTTTCAGTTTAATACCATAGTCAAGCTATCAGGTTGGCTTAAAATGCAAAATACAGTCTATTATCACGGGACCCGAAAAGATTTGTATTTCAACATATATGTGAGATTTTCACTAATTCAAAATCAAAGTGACTTCATTAAAATTCAAGACAGAGTTGCATTACTGTTTTTGAAGACAGGAACAATGTTTATGAACATATATGCCCAAATATAATATAAATAGGAAACAAAAGCAGCCATGAACAGTAAATTACAGGTGAACAGCCTTTAGAAAATAGCCAGCAGTAAAGAGGTTAAGGCTTTTTAAGATACTAATGAGTATACTTCATTATTTTGGGAAAGTGTGAAGGGAAAAACATCATCTCAATATATAGTCCGATGTACTTGCTTGACTGCTTAGGTTTAATCTCACACTTCCTGGAGAAAATAGTGCTTCATATGGGCTGAATTATACAGAAGTATAAAGTATATCTTAATTATTTAATCCAAGAAATTCATGGAGTCAGCTTTCAGTAGTTTTGTGCCACCCTATATAAAAAGGCTAGTACAATTCTAATGAATCATCTTAGCTGGAAAACTGCATATCTATACGTTTTCTGTAAAGAAAACTGATATAACGTCTGGTTATGTCTGAACAGAGTCAACAGACCAGCCCACACACCTGGTAAACAAAGAATAAGCAAATAAACAGCAATAGTGAAGGGTTAGAATGTGTTTTGTGTTGTTATATATTGACAGCAACTGAGAAATGATTATCAGAGTGATATCTGAGCAACTGAACACAGCAGATACATATATACCTATATCTTACTATCCAGCAAGTATTGCTGTCATGTGTGGTCAGGAAAATGTCTCATTCCACGTTAATATAAATTCATATGTGCTTCTGTATGCATCTAAACTTTTACAAATTGTCTAAGACTTAAGCTTTATCACAAAGTTATGCTTTGGCAATGACATTTTTTTTGTCTTATAAATATAAAATGTTTTCATTAGTAAGTAAGATCACTACTTTAACAGAGAACACTCTATTTTTATATGTAATTTAATCTGTTCACATAGATCCCATTTCTGGAAGCCACTGTATTGAGGACTCTTGGTAAAATGTTCTATTGTACCAGTGAATAATTTGAGAAGCGTAGCTTTCTGTTGTTTAAATTAATCTAATTTGGGAGGACTTATGTATTCATTTGAACAGTAGTTTAATATTTTAAGTCAGGCCATTTTCAAACACTTGTATATGAATAATATATAGTTTCTTTTCTTCCTCAAGAGTGGCTTTGTAAACACTTTCTAGTTACTTTGAGTCAAAAGAAGGAAAATGTCACTAATATGGTGCCTCCTGGTGGATATTATGCCCCCAGTCTCCAGCTGCTTCAGATAGATAAGATGCTCCATAGTGTTTAACAGTGCTATGTAAAACAACCTGACCCACTGATGGCTGTCCAGGTCAGATTGTACTGGAAACATTTTATTGCTTCTCCTCGAGGATGTTGCATGAGATATCACTTTTGCTGTGGATCTGTTTCAGTAAAACAAGAGCAAGCATAGGGGTACTACCAAATTCTTGTGATGCTCTGGATTCCCTAAATAATACCCATTTGGTAACTTGATAGGACAATTGCACACACAGTCCCTTTTCATGGGTGACCCAGGAGCAGTGCCAGGTTGTGTGACTTACTGAAAGTCACTCATTAGGTCGAAGGCTCAGAAAATCATACCCTGTTCTACAGGACTATAACCTTAACCCTATGTGTCAACTGCCAGATTTATACATATCTGACTACTTATCATTCAAAACAGAAATTTTGTTTGATTTTTCTATAACTGAAAGGGAAAATGTGCTTGTTTAGTTTTATTTTAGCTAAAAGGTGCTGCTGTGTTTGTATGCTTTTATTGCTGCTTAGCAAGAAAAAAAAAATAAGGTCAGCCACTTTCCTCAATAGGCAAATAATCTTTTGACTGCTAAAAGCAACATTATAAGCAAAGGGATAGATCTAGGGATGTCATTGTGCCCCCCATTACTCAGCCCTCATTAGACCAATGATTGAGTATAATATCTTCTTTGGTATGCACCTGTCCAGACACATACAACTGCAACCCTCAGAGCGATACCTTGCTAAAAGGATGCAAGCTTAAAGAACATATATCCTACAAGGAATGACTCAAAAACCCGTCACTATATTCAATATCGACATCATACAGAGTATTAAGAGGTGACGTGTGTCTGGCATACAACCATACTAACCCAGTATTGATGGACCTCCTGCACATCAGCAAGCCAAACAGCATCAGAAATACTCAGTCTAGGGATCTAAACCTCTTCTGCAACATCAATAGAATGGTTGGGATAGGGAGATATATCATGCAGAGTATACATTAGAAAATGTGCCCTAGGCTTGCTCCTTGAATTAATAATGGACATCAGTAGCGCCTAAATGCTTTATTCCATGCATGGGTCCCCTCAAATTATTTATGGGTGATCCCACTGATTTTCACTAGGGATAATATATCATTATCAGCCATGGGATGGATAAGGCCAATCTAACACCAAATGGGTAGTTTAATTTAAGTACCAAAAAGAAAATTAGCTAGCTTTAAAATAGCCCACAAAGGCAGGTAGCCCAGTATTTACCTATAAAACTATTACTAGCCTAGCCAAAACACCCTACTGAAAAGTTCCCTCCAACCTCATGGAGGGCAACACAAGATAGACTGGGGAGAACTTGAGTATGTCCATCCATTTATCTAGGTTTGCCTTGATGGTGACAAGATCACTATAGTGATTGACAGAGTGTAGGTTAAGTCCAGAGTAAGGGAATGTACTGAGATATGAATATTTATGCTAATGCATATTATTTATTTGTTGATGAAGGTTTAATTCCATTAACTGAGTATTTCAGAAGACATTTGCTCTGCGAAGGAATACAAGGTCAAAGAAGGTCAGAAATTTCATTGCTCTTTTTGTTTGGTATAGATCCCATCTGTAAAAGACCGAGTACAGAGAGTGAGGGATGGCACTGCTCTAATAACTACATTGTTAATGTCACTGATATTTATGTTGAGAATTTAACTTAACCACCTTTACATTTTTATAAAGAGTGCTGCAGAAGATAGAAAAATGAAGGACTAATGTTTGGCAAATCAGGCAACATTAATGGCATTGATTTTAAACAACATCTGCTAAATACAGTCACTTCTTCATTAATGAAGAATAAGACAAAATAGATAATGTAGCATAGCAACTAATGTAAATTCAGTAGTAGTTTGTCTTGCTGTTGCACTCTTAAAAATAGAACTAAATCCTTCTGCCTTTTCTAGAAATTCTTAATTTCATGGAGACACTCTAACTGGGCTCAGGAGAGAATTCTCAAAGGGTACCTAAATTCTATCCACAATGGACAGCTGAATATAATTCAAACTGTCTTTCGTATGACAGAATTTTCCAATGATAATGATATTGTCTTCTGCAGACGTTAATATTTTTTTGTTAATGCAGGTGCATTTAACCTTTGGTGTGATAATTGTATTCACTTATACTTCAGCTTCCTTGCCTAATGTATCTTTTAGGAAAACTGTGTCATAGAACATTGTGATGTGAATCATCCGTAATACATTTGATTGAAATGAATTGCCAGACACCCTAAGCATCTGAATGTGTTAAAACTTAAATAGCAGAAACTAAAAAGTACAAATGTAATATATTCAGATGATTATAAATATAGGTGTAAAATATCATAGCTGTAAAAATGTATACTGATATAATGTACAACATGTTTCTGACTCAGTACCCTGAATCACTGAATGCACTGTAGCATATAGGCATTGGGCTTTAACTTACTGTTTCCTGTTCATTGCAAGGTTAGCTTAAATTGTTATTAGTACATAGGGGAGCTAAGAAGTAATCTTCACAAAATAATGAATCATATTGCATTTCTAAGATGGGATGAATTTGTATGAAGTCATACTATGGTCAAAGTACAGTCTTTGTTGCAGGTATAAAGTCTAGTTTTATCCTGAAATCCCTGGAAAATGTGTGACTTAAGAAGAGTAAATAGAAGATCAGTTTGAGTTTTTTTTTCTAATCAAAGATTTATAACTAAGTCTGCATGTAGTTTCTGTAGCACTTCTAATAAACACTGATTTACTGAAGAATCTTCTTGACCACTTGCCTGATGCCTAAAATGAGGAACAGAAAAACACTGAAATGAAGTAAATGATATTTGCATTATGCATCTCTAGCACACCCTACGTGGAACCAGAGCTATGAATTTGGCAGCCAGCCAGCAAATACTCTATATTGAAAGGTCGCTTCCTAATAACTATTTCTTAATATGAGAAACCATTTTCTGGCTTTAAATGGAGAATTTGCATTCTCATACTTTGAGCCATTAGGTGGTTATGAGGGGTTATCATTACTGACACTTGCACATTTATGCAAATTTTTGTACCTTGATCTACTTCACAGATACCTACATGATACCCGCCCCTCACCCAGCACATCTACCAAGACAAAACTTTCCCCATGCATCATAAGTGAGCAGAGTCTTCTCCCTCAGCAGATAGTTGTTGATTTGGTTACTGAGGAAGTAAGATTTAATGCTGCTGAATGATTATCCCTTTCATATATACTGGCTAATAATTGCCAGGAAGTTGAGTGGAAAGCTGTCAGAGAGCGGATTCCACATCTCATACTTCCACATACCTAGATATATAGCATAGCTTAAGAAAGTAAAATCAAATAAAAGGGCCTGTGTGGTATGTCAGCCAAAGTAAAGCAAATACAACTACTCAGTGACTTAAAATTATACAATCTCTCTATATCCACTGCATCGTTCATTCTCTTTTTAACACACTGATCCAGTTATATCAATCACTTAATGAAAACATCAGGTGTCAACAATCCAGATGTGAATGTTTTAACTTCACCAAGGTTGTTTCACCTAAAGAAAACTTGGAAACCAAATAAAAATTGCTACTCGTAATCTCTAAACTCTGGGTGAAAATAATAAAAACTGCCTACTTATTTAACACTACAGTATTATACAGGAAACAAGTAGTTACAATATGTTAGTGTTCTCTATTTATAGGTTCATAGGTTTATAGGTAAGTACTAGGCTATTGGCCCTGGGGCCTATACAAGCCTAGCCAAAAAGGTACCCTGGCTTTCGCCACCCAAGAAAATTATTTTCCTGTGCCCCTGTCAAGCAGAACCACAGAAGTGATCCCCGGGTGAATTTCTTATTACCCATCCAATCAAGATTTTTCTTGAAGAGTGCTAATGAGGAGCTCTGTTTGACATAGATAGGTAGTCTGTTCCAGAGTATGGGAAGTCTCTGGGACAGGAATCTATCCCTCCAGCAAGTTCTGTTTATTGTGGTGACAAGGTTTAGGTCCCTAGAGCGTGTAGCTCAGAGGGATTGGGATTTCTGTAAGTGGAGCATATCCAACAGCTCTGGGTTTGACATAGCTTTGTATGTTAGGCAGAGATCGCCTCTGAGTAGGCGATATGCGACAGAGTAAAGCTGGAGTTGTTTGAGATGGTCTGTGTAGGGCATCTGTTTGAGGCCAGTAATCCTCTTCGTGAGGTATTTCTGTGGCCTTTCCAGTTGTTGTAGATGTCTTGTGAGGTACATACCAAAAGGGGCATTGTGCTCTATAATGGGTCTAATGAGTGATGAGCAGAGGGGAACAATGACCTGTATCCAGCTCTGCTGTAGCCTTTTCATACTTATTATATTATGTGCATTCTGCTCACAGTAGGGGCTAAAATACTATCCGTATTACTATCCTTCATTAACAAAACCCACAGAATCATACTCTTCTGAATAACCTTCCACTTCCAAGTTTACATTGGCTAAAGCAATCTCTGCACTTAGTATAGATACCAACATGTCTTGAACAAATTCATTAAGCCATACATGATTTCAAATCATCTCTGATACAAAGCACTATTTCTCTGACTACTTCTGCTGAATCTCTTTAATTTTAATGTCACAGGTCAGATATAAAAACAGGGCGGCTATCATTAAGTTTGCACACTTTCTTAATAAGACCACCCATAATCCATCTCCTTGCTTGGCTTTTCCTGGATTTGTGTGTTATTTAGGCACCCAAGTACAATATTTGCATTACTCTTCTATTCTGACAATACTGACCTCTGCCAGAATGAATTCCAGTATTCATGCTATGCCTGCATTGTTGCTACCTTATCTGGTTTGTTCGATATTCATGCATATAGTTGCAGCTGCTTTCATAAGGATAAGGTGGTTCATGAATCCTGTCTTCTGAAGGTGGAATGGAGAGTCTTCTCTTACAGAAAATGTGGGTCAGAGGATTCATTGCAAGTTGCATCTGAAGGTAGTGATGCAGCTCATCTCACTATATCAGTATATACATCTTACCTTACTTTCCAGAATGTTATGACACATCACCTGCGGAAGGTTATAATTCTTGTCACCTGGTTTGGTAACTTTAAAAATGAAGGACAGCATATTCCTGTTCAGTGAATGTGTATTAGCACAGCACAATAATCAGATCAACAGTATGTATCCTTTACCCCAAACTATCATCTTCATGCTTATTAGCCTGATGGCTGCAACCGTTTTATCTTTCATTATATAATTAATTCATAAGCTTTGGTTGAACAGTGATAGAATATTTATATTAGTATTAAATCTGTGCTGCCACATTACACACTATTCTTTCTTCTTATGGCTTAGCAGCAGTCTGCCATAAGTATGTTACTGCCTAAGAGGTAATGGTTATGGCTGATTAAGCATGAAGATGATAGTTTGGGGTAAAGGATACATACTGCTGATCTGATTATTGTGCTGTGCTAATACACATTCAATGAACAAGAATATGCTGTCCTTCATTTTTAAATGGTTGCAGCCATCAGGCTAATGACTTAACCTGGAAGCTGTCATACTTGATAGGTTAGGGAGAGCTGAAACATCTGTCAAGGTTGTACAGAGGTGCTGTACAATACCAGTTCCATAAGAGCAAGTAAGATCAGTCAAAAAAGGAGTTGGTGGTGTTTCTTAAAATGTCATGTCAGAGCTGTGCTTCATAAGTACAATGACAGGAAGAACTATAAAAAAGAAAACAGAAAGCAAAGCATCAAAATGAACTGAAAACGATTGAGTGATCACTTCAAGACAGTGGATACTGTGAAAATAAAATAGAAATTCTTAGTTATTTCAAAGATACAAATGAGAAGAGAGGCTGAACTGATTTTATACAATACTGATTTAAGAAAAAACAGTGTCGTATCATAATGCTGGAAAGGGGATAAGATACCGTGTAGCATTAGAAAAAACATATCTTTATACAATGAAGTGTTCTGTAAAAGAAAAAAATATCCCAGCAGAAACTTTTTACAGCTGGAGCATTCAGGAGCACATGAAGATGGTCTGAAAGAACTGTTATCAATATTGGACTTAGAATATGGGGGCTAAATTAAAGAGGATTAACAGGCTATAGTTATATTTTTACAGTTGGCCGCTGTATGTAAATGCTACATCACATTCAGTCTGTGTGTAAAATTTTAGATTTACCTTACAAAACAAGTAGCCATTTATTAACTTATTGTTTTAGCAAGTTTTGTCTGTGGACAGCTTGAATAACCATGATGTTCGTTACATATTTAATACTGATGATTTGTTTTGCAAGTTTTGTCTATTTGCAGGTGGAAGAATCCTGTTGTTTTTTACACATTTAATACTTCTTATTTGTTTTCCAGATTTTGTCTGTCAGTAGACTGAATAACCCAGATGTCTGTCACACATTTAATATTAATTTTGTAACCCTGATGTTTGTTATACATTTAATATTTCTTGTTTGTTTTGCAGATTTTGCCTGTGTGCAGGTTGAATAACTCTGATGTTTGTTATACGTTTCTATTTACTCACTTAGAAAAGTCCTGGCTTTGCTCTTGCTACCCACCTGACTAACTCTATATTTTCCAGTTTTTATATACACCCTCTGACTTTCTTTAGATCTACACTTTACAGTATTATCCTATTATGCCTTCTTCATTCCCTATATACACTTACTCTATTACCTCAAATCATTTCAAGTCTTCCTCAAAAATATCATACTGTGCTTTCTGATATATATGCTAGTCTAGTTTGTATAATACTGTATACTCTTTGATGTACAAATTTTCTTAAAATTACTAAGGTGTCAACTCTTTCGGTTATTTATATTTTGTAATGTGCAGTTTCATTGTTGACCTGTACTTTGCAATTGTCTTGTGGTATAATGTTTGTTTTTCATATTGCTGGAGCGTTTCTCTCCTGGCTTCCTCTGAAAATGGACCTGTGTCCAATCTGAATTTCCCAGGTAAACAAATGTTAAATAAATAAATATATATTTAATATTCCTTATTTGTTTTGTAGGTTTTGTCTGTGGGCAGGTTGAATAACCCTGATGTTCGTTATACATTTAATATTCCTATTGAAGATAAAGCGCAGCACTATTTTTGGAACCCCAATGGCTCATGGCAGGATTGCAGCGCCCTTTGTCAAGGTATGATCTTATAAACACTAATTGTATGAATGGTTATTTGTAGTATTATGCAATTCAGTTTTCTTATACTGCCTATAGTTTTGATTAAATATTTATCTAGTTGTAGCAAAAGATAAGGAATTAAAGGCCCACTTGCTCTTCCCACTTTATTTTTCAGTTCTTAAGTAATAATTTAATAACTTTCAACATTGGCTTTTTAATATTACTATTATGCTCTCACTTTCATGCCATGTTCCCTAACTTTTCTACATGATATTGTTTTCATACTCTTGCAGTGTGCACTGATGCCATACATTCCAATCCAATTTGAAATTAGAGGGGTCACATGGTACATCTTTAATACAGTTTGTATAGCACGTCATGAAGCAGGCAATAAGATAAGGAACACCCTTTTGAATCCTTATCTTCCTGTCATCTGCACTACTTGCATCTCCTTGTACCAGTTTCTGCTTCCTCTTCACTATTGCTTCTTGTTTTTTCTCCTCTAAAACAGCTATTATATGAAATGCAAAGCCTAAAATGTTATGCTATCATCGTACAATTGCCTGTAGGATGATATTAGAAAAGGTATTTGTGAAACTGCTCCTTGATAATGACACCACAGCCTCATCCTGGCCCTGTGGGGTAAGAAAGATAAAGCCCTGACTAGGGACATGTATTTGTAACGTGGGCACTGTGGAAGGCATGGCCGGGCAGGATGGTAGTCAGTGACTGCAGTTGGCTCTCCCATTGGGGGTGGGGGGGTGGGACATGGCTTGCTGCATTAGCAACACCCACAGAGAGGCAGCTGTATTGTTCATAGCAATGGACCTAATAAGACCCCACAACACTAGCAAAGAGTTACTCAAGCTATGGTTTCACTTTCCCACTTAGGAATCTTATGTGTCTGTGTATGTGTGTGTGTGTGTGTGTGTGTGTGTGTGTGTGTGTGTGTGTGTGTGTGTGTGTGTGTGTGTCTGTGTTTTGTTTTTGTTTTTACCAGAATGTAAGGTGTTCCTCTTAACATTGTTAGCATTCTATTCAGTACCATATTATGGCTCAGGTGTTTAAGAGTCCATTTGTTTTGTATATTACACAGCTGAAGGTTGCTGATATGCTCTGTGAGGTGAATCTTAAATCCATTCCTTTGCTCTACAGCAATCTATGTTGGGCTGGGATATTCATCATTTGGGGACACTAATGGGTTCTAAATTTCTTTTTCCTCTTAAGTGTCTCATACATTCTTACGTATGGAGACAGGCTTGCTTTTACAGATGTGGAAAGTCACAGACTCTGTCCATTTTTTATAAGTGGAAATCTGATAATTTAGATCCACATGAACAGCCAATAACTCAGGTAGATGTGATTTTAGTTTAACATCTTATTGTTATTGAAGATTGGCACTCCAAGAGTGCAGCACCCCTTATGCTGCTGTACAGTGTCAATACTAGAAATGAACTTTAGCAGCTGGTGTAGGGATAGAACCCACAGCCTTCTAATCTCCTTGTCATTAGAGATAGAGATAATTATGCTGCTTATTGAGATAACACTACAAGGGCTATGTAGATCTATGAAACCGTTAAAGTGAAATATACTTGATATTTATGCCAATTTTTCAGTCTTATAAACAACTGTGTATTTGTCTTTTTTTGGACGCTGAGCTGTTTTAATAATTTTAGCTGGAAAAAAAACGCTGATTTGTACAAACTAAAAAGACTGCCCTTCCAAAGATTTTATTGGCATGGACTCCAAAACACTCAGAGGATCAGCATTCAGACAACAGCTAACTTAGTTAAAAAAAAATTGTTATGAATAGGAAAGTAGGCTGTGCTCTCAATTAAATATTTAGCTCTGAAATTGCTGCATCTTGAAAAAATTTAAATACTAGAGTGTAGCAGCCTTGGACAAAATGTTATTGCCTATGTGAGAAATATTGTTTTTTTCATATATGCTAGTATCTCCAGTTTCTGTGTTGGTAAGCCTGACTGATCAATAGATTTTCTACCTATGAACAATATGACTTCATACGTTATATGTTTTTATGATAACAATATTTTTACATGCATATAAAGAAATAACAATAATCTGAAACATCTTTATAATTTTCTTTCTAGGTGAACGAAGGAGAAAGCTGGTGTGCATCAGAGAAGAAGACTTGCTAGTGGTTTCAGATCAAAGATGCGATCGCATTTCACAACCAAGTCCCATAGTTGAAAGGTGTAATATGGACTGTGAAGTCAGGTACAAAACCATGAGTATAATGTGGAAGCATATTTTGCGTTTCCTTTTCCTATTCCTGCAGTGAAAGTGCATGCGTCTACCATATATCTGCAAGCAAGCTGAGGGGGATTTTCCTTCATGTCACAAGTACTTTTAGGTAACTTTAGTGAAGAGAGATCAGTTAACTGTATCAGTTCAGTACTGTTCTGGTTACATGAGTGTTCAAGGAGAAACAGGAACATGTTGCATCTGGAACCTTTCCTACGTAGGTTACGTAGATGTATTCACTTCCAACATATGCCAATGCAGGCTAATGCAGGCTGTGGGGCTCAAATAACACTGAGAATCCAGTTTATTTCTTATGTTCACCAGTTCTAAACTCTACAAGAAAACAACTACTCAATGCATAGATTAATAGTTTTATTCACACATAGTGAGCAGATCTTTGGTGTCCATGCGCTAAAGGGAATTGTTCAGTAACCTAAAATGCACTACTACCATATCAAAAAATAATGACATATTCCAGATGTATAAAAGTGTTCTGCAGATACTTTTCTAGTACTCACCAAATGTCACCTGAAAAAACTATTGCTTTCACAAGCCTATGGAGATATTTTATTCATTCAAAAGAAAACTGAGGGCAGCACTTTATAGAAATGAGTGATGTGTATCAATAACTTCAAATCTAACAGATTTTCTCAATAAGTATTTATGCAATTCAGGGAAAATGACATTGCAGTTCTACAATTAGAAGAAATGGTAAAACAAGCATGCAGAAATCTTTACTGTAAGTGGATGGTGAATAACCAAGCAGAAGTAGCGTTACATTTTTGTAATAAGGCCAATATCTTGTTAAGAACACTCTTCGAAAGTCCTGACCATACAAATATTACTTTTCCCCCGATCTGAAAAATGAAACTGAGACTAAGTAAGGAATTCACCAAATAAGAAGGTAACTTTGTCAGGAACCGAAATACCTATAACAGAGATGCAGTAAACCATTGCAGAGTTACAGCCATGCACTGCTTCTCCACATAAAATATGATAATTTGCCACCATGTTTTTTCGTGTACTACACAAAGATTTTGTCTGACTGTTGCTGAAAGGATTTTGGTTTCAGCTCCATTTTTCAGCTTGGAGGCTGACAACTATTGCTTTTAGTTAATTTTTAGGTATTTATATGAAGTCTTCCATGTAACTCTAGCTCCAATGTACCAATATGCCATGTACCAATCTGGACCCCTAATAGCCAGATCAATACATCATACACTCTTTCAGCAAATGCCAGATGTCTCAAGTAAACTCACTCAAAGCAGTTTTTAAAACCAGTGGAGTTTATTCTTTATCCCAGTGTTGCATGACCACAAAGTAGGTATGTATGTCTGTGGGGTTTAGGGGCATCCTCTCACATGAAGATGGAGGAGGGAATACCTCTGTGCAAAAAATAAATGAAAAGTGGCTTTCAGCAAGATTCTTCCAATGAATGAATTGAAACTGTCTATTTATCAACGTGAATCCAGAATCAGTAACCAATCCACAAAGCGACCAGTTTTCAGAAACGGTGAAGGAATGTTATTACCACATTTATAATCTAGAATTTTGGGTACTGTAAAACTAATTATGAAGTCTGGTTACAGCAGTCAGATACTAAAAAATGTACTCGAAAATTGGTCATAGCTGTACAGCAAACGGCACCTTGCTAAGTATCGAAAGCATAGTCTTGCATAGTGGTTGGACTTAGATCATGAGGATAATGGTCAAGATAAAGTCCATAAAGTCAAAGAGATGCAGACATATCTGTTTTTTCACCCCAACTTTGCAAACTCTATAGCTGATAGGGCTAAGATGTCCTAGACTCTGCATGTCATCAGAAATGACAAACAATGAGGAATTATCCATAGCTGCTTCAAAGAAGGAAATTTAGTTTGCTCAAGAAAGGCAGAATGTGCCCTACATTATGGCACTCCAGAGCACCTGCACATAAAGAAGGTCCCAAGCATGGAACAATATAAAGTAGCCCTTTAAGAACAACATCAGGAACTATTAATCTATGTAAAGTAACAAAGGCATCTGTCATGTCCAGCAATAGCATCAAGGTACCATGCAGCAGTAGGCATTACTCCCTAGAAAGTTATCATCCTAAAATACTAGATGTACTTGTTAATGATGTTGAGTTCCAAAATGTCTCAAACCCTCCTATCCCCTTCAGAACAATGTGCAAATTTCTTTTACTTTTCCTTCCGTTATTCATTCTTATATACCACTGTTTGACTATTCCGTTTTACTACGTGTTAGGCAATTGTTATAATAAACTTGATCTTGCACTTGAGAATGAGATAAAAATCCAAACAACAAACAGGCCAAAATATCTCCCTTCTGAAGAAAAATGTTTTGTCTGACCAGTGAGTACTGTGTAGTATCTAGAAGGAAAACAAAACAGCACCACTGAGAGCTGGCATCCATGCAGAGGAGTATGTGACTTCCTAATGAAATGTTAGGTCTCAAAATGCAGAGTCATGAAACACCAAAAAAAAGGCTAAAAGTAAAGGAGAAGAGTGAATATCAAACATTACTGTCCACCCCAACTTATAAACTCCAAAATCACCATACCTTGGTGAAAAAGGGAATACTCCAAAAAATGGCAATTTCATACTTAATATATGTAATCTCTGCATTTCATGACATGGCATTGTGAGTTCCAACATTTTAAATGATTACTAGAATATGATCCTAGATACATGAAAATATCATATTCACATATCCTGCCATACATTTAGATAACAGTTTCTTTTTTTAAAAAACAGCTTTATTGAAAACATTAAAATAATGAACAGATCTTTTGTAAAAAATTGAATAAGTTAAATTTTTAAAATACAATATTAAAAAAAGAAAAACAATAATAGCATGGTAAACTATATACAATGATGTTCACTATATATCGAATAACAGGATCAATTAATTTTAGTTTGGCAGAAGAAAATGAAAACATAGAATAAAAGATTTAAAGAAAAAGAAAAGATTAATGCATTAATCATTTATCCAGTTCTTTAATCAATAATTCATGTACATTTTCTCATTTGTAATATAATTTTGTATTCCTTGTAGATTTAGATTTGATAGTTAACATTTCTAACTTAGATATTTGTAAGAGAAGACCTTTAAACTCTTTAAATGAGGGAACTGATGAGGAGTTCCAATTTCTTGTGATTAATTTTCTGGCAATGGAAAGTATAGACCAGAGTAAATAATATGTGTTTTTATTTATACAGTCTGGGACAGGTGTATTGAATAATGCAAGTGACTTTGTAAGCATATAATTGTCTGTAAAAATTGTCTGTAAAAAGTGTTAACTTCCTCCCAAATTTTCTTTAATAATACACAGTTATAAAATATATTATTCCAATCAGCATTTGTTACTGTGTTACATCTCCAGCAAACAACATTTTGTTTAGTTATCTTACTTATTTTATGAGGTGTGATGAAAGATTTATGTAAAAATCTCCATGTAAAGATTCTCCATTTAATGGAGAAAGCGTTTTTGCTGGCTGACTGAAGGAAATTAACTTTGTCTTTTTCTGAGGGAATAAAGCTATTGATTGTTGCAAATGAATTCCAATAATTATCTGAATATGCATCTAGATCTTGTTTAATTGCTTTATATATGTATGATATACTATTTTAACTGGTTAAATATTATAAGTGTATAAAATCAAATATTGAATAAGTTTGGGTATTGAATTTTTAGCATTTGAAGGGATTAAAATTAGCTTATCTAGAATATATTTTCTAAACTCTTGCAAATCTGACCAAAGTAGAGAGTTAAGGTTATATTCATCTATAAGAGCATTAATAGATGTTGCCTCATTTTTATTTACATTTGATGCCAAAACATCATTTTTTTTTTGTTTAATAACATTTTAGAATGATCTGCAGATAGAATTATACATTGTGTATAGGCAACAGGGAAGATGAGGAACAACCAATTTTCAAAGATTCTAAACCTAAATATATAGTTTTTAAAGGCCCTTAGAATTAAAGTTATATAAGTAGATTTAAACATTTGAATGGAATAATTGAAAAAATACTCTTTCATATTTCATATAAATGAATTATTTATTAACTGTGGTAGATGTTTGTTATTTTCATTTTTGGTATTTTGGGATACATTTAACATAATTTCCTTCCATTTTGCAAAATACTCACCATCTATAAGATAAACAATTGTTTTAATAACTGACGAAATTCAATAAAGTTCTAGATTTGGTAAAGATACGCCTCCATTTTCCCAGCTGTACATATGATAGGACAATGCAATTCTAGGTTTTATTGGATGCCATAAAAAGTTCTTAATCAGTGTGTTAAATTTTTTAATAAAAGAGCCTGTAGGGGGAATAGAGATAAATTGTATTATGTATATCTTTGGAAGCAAGATCATCTTTATAATGGAAAGTTTTTCATCCATTGTAAATAAAATCTTGTTCCACTTACTAATTAGAGTCTCTGTGGTAGTTATACCTTTCCTATAATTTAGGTGTAAGATATGTTATTTGTTGGGACTGAGGTATATATTTTTTATATTGGTCTTGTATATTATAACTTTTGGAACCAATTAAAAGAATCTGTGTTTTAGAATTATTAAAATTAAGACCAGAACTTTTTTGAACTATGTCCATATTTTTAAACAATTCTTGTAAGGTAGGGTTAGTACCACCAAGAGTGATTAATACATCATCAGCAAACATTTGGATTGTTGATGTTTCATTACAATTTAATCTATAGCCTTGTATATTATTGTTATGCCTTATTAGGTTAGCCCAAGGTTCCATAATTAATGTGAATAAAAGTGGAGATAGAGGGCAACTTTGTCTGGTTCCTTTTACAATGGGTATGTTCTGGGATACACTTGTACCTATTTTTATGTAGGCTTGACTTTCATTATATAATTGAGTTATAAGGTTAATAAAGCTATTAGAAAAGTTTAAGTCCTTCAGTAAGATAAAAATATAATTCTAATTAACTCAGTCGAAGGCACAGTTAATATCTAAACTAACAAGAGTCAAATTATTCTTTACGGCTTTTACTGATTCAATTAAAGTTATTGTTCTTTTGATGTTATGATAAGAAGTTCTATTAATTATAAAACCTGTTTGATCCATATCTATCAGGGATGGGAAAAATGTTTTAAGTCTAACAGCATAAATAGACGTGAACATTTTATAGTCTGTATTTAATAACGAGATGGGTATATATGAAGCACATTTTACAGGAGCTTTACCAGACTTTAGTATGGGGGAAATAAATTTGTATCTCCAAGAGGGAGGTATAATGTTGTTATTTTGAGCTATATTGAATATTGTATGTAGTAGAGTTAACGCTTTAGCAGGCAAAACCTTATAGACTTCAGAAATGATACTATCGTTACCAGGAGCTTTATTTTGCTTAAGTTTGGTTATTTGATCTTTTACTTCTTTAAAATATATTTGTTTATCCATTAATTTTATTTGTGCTTCAGATAGTCTGTTTTTTATATTATTATTATGTATAAATGATTGAATATATTTTGTATTATTAATGTTATCATTAGTTTGGTTTAATTAAAAAAAATCTCTAAACTCACTTAATATATTTGATAAATCAGATACCGTTTTTGTTGGAGAATAGATTTCATTAATATGGTGAAGTTTATTTAATCTTTTAGTTTTGTTAGCTAGTATATTCATGGATCTAGGATTTTTAGAAAAAGTTATACGTTTATATTTTTCAAGATTTATCATGCATTTATGGTTTAAAATTTCCATGTATTTATTGTTTAAGGTATTTATTTCATTCATTTTGTCTTTCTTATCTGGATTCTTTGAAGCATCAAGCCTTAAAGCAACTAACTTTGTTTGTATATCTTGAAGGTCTTTATCCCATGAAATTATTTTCTTTTTATACCAATCAATAAATTTACCATATAGGTAGGCTTTTAGAGCATCCCAAATGTATACTTCTGAAGTTTCCTGTGTACTATTAAGTTCAATAACATTTTGTACTTCTGCAGTGAAGAAATCAATAAAATCTTTGAGTTTAAGTATATAGGCTGGTATCCTTTTAATGTGAACATTAAATGTGGAGTTTAGTATAACATCGAATGCTATGGAATTATGGTCCAAAAGGGGACAAGAAATCACTTTTAAGTTTGATAAGAAATCAGTTAAGTTATTGGAAATTAATACCCTATCTATTCTTGAATATGAATTATGCCTATGTGAGTAAAATGTATAGAACAGTGACTTGGGGTCAGAAAATATCTTTCATCGTGTATGAATCTGAGAATTTATTCACTAATTTAGCTAAAGTTGGAATTTTCCTTTTACCACTAGTACTAGAGTCTTTTATGTCAGAAATACAGTTAAAATCCCCAGCAAGAATAATACTACCCTTAGAAAACTGAACTATATGTTCTATATGTTCTATATGTTGTTTCACTGTTGTAGGTCCAATGCCAGGAATCTAATACATATTTATTAATGTTAAAATGTTCTTATTAAATTCTATAATAACTGAAGATAACATCCCTTTGTTATCTTTGTAGGTGTCAATTATTTTAGGCATAGGTAATGTATTTTTCCATAGTATGGCCACCCCATTTTTTGTGTATGTTTTGAGCTAATCAAAAGATTTTGATTCCAATTTTGTGACATCTTCAGTTAGTAAATGAGTTTTTTGTAGAAATATTAACTGAGTATTATGCAATTTAAGATATTTGTTCAAAGATCTTCTCTTATTAAGATTATTTAATCCATTGATGTTTAATGATATACACTTTAATGATGTCATGAAATGTTAATGTTCTAAATATCTGTTGTTGAATAACACTCCTTTTTCTCATTTTTTATAAGTGAATAGAAATTGACTATTAGGAATACAATTATAATTTACACATAAAACGTGAAAAACATTTATCCAATGAAATGTGTTTACATCAAATTCAATTTTGAAAGATTTGGTGAACATCATAATAACTATTAACAGAAATGTATAACATTTACTAATAACATAGACTCTTTCAAAAAAAAACCCTGGAATTAAAAACTCCTAATTTGAGTGACATCTGTCACCCAAATGGACCATCAGGCTAGTAACAACATTCATCTCTTCCCTGTCTAAATATATATGTTGTTGCATGATTTCACAAACATCCATTAGAATTGTATGTACCAATTCAAGAAACAAATTAAAGTAAATCAAATGTAGCTGTTTCATTTTAACTTTTGTCACATGAATTCAATATATCATAAATACCAGACATGTATTATATAATAATGCAAAAATCATAACTAATTTATATGTAATGGACTGTAATAATAATCAATAAGTAGACTAATCCCCTGTCTCTTTATGTATTGTGCCAATATCTAACAACACTATTTCCCCATCACCATGTATCTTTAAGGCCTTTAGTAATTTGAAAGAACTTCTAGATTTGTCAGAATATATCAAAATATTAGTTTATATGGTAAACATCTGCATCTGAGACTACACTGTATGTATCAAACTATATTCATATAGAATATATTATGTTTTAGTCATTATTTATTTATTTTCTATCTGTAATATAATTATTTTTATTTCTGCTTTTTGTGTCTTGTAAAAGAATATTAACTTCTGCTTAGGTGACATAAAAAGCTTTGTATATATCCATTTCATTTCTTTTTCCTTTCTTCTTTCATAAATACTTTGATGGTGTTACTATATATGCCTTATGTTTGTTGTACTAATCAAAAGAAGCTTAAATTACATAAAATAGATTTATAAATAAAAGTGTAGAAAGATAGGGGTATAAATGCATCAAAATGCTCTGCTTATACACTCTCATAAATGCTTTTAATATAACAATTATATTATACTGGTTACTTAGCTGCAGTTCATTCATTTGACCTGTAGATGGCATCACAGATTGTCTAATCAAGCTATTATCCAGCTCTGCAAGGGTTTTCAGCGCAAAGTTCAGACCGCAAATAGCTCCATGGAAACAACACTTTTTCTTGCTATCTGTTGAGGCAGTCGCAGTACAAACAGGCAGCAGAGCCATTAAGCAGTTTGGATGCACAAGACCAAGGAGGAAAAACTTTTGCCGCTATTTTCTCCCCCCCCCCTTTTTTTTAATTTTGTAAGTCATGACTATCTTGCGGCAGGACCAAGAAACACAAAGCAGATAAAACAAAAAAGCAACAGAGGGTGAAAAAGCCAACACAAAACAGCACAAAGCCGAGAAACTCCATCTCTCAAACCCAGCAAACCGCTAGACCACATCGGACACACCAATCCACACCAAACCGTTCATTTTAGCAACATTGCTATGTATACTTTATGCTTGTCATACCAATCAATATAAAACTTACACAACCACAATAAAATTATGAAGACAAGTGTGCAAAATGTAAGGGTTTAAGTGTATGAAAAGTGCTTTGATTATGGACATTCATAAATGCTTAAATATAGCAGACATATCAAATATGTTATTTAGGTGCAGTTTTTCAACCAAGCTGTAGATGGCATTAGAAACCATCTATTCTAACTATTATTCAGCTTTTATGAAGTTTCTCAGTACAAGGTTCAGAATATAAATGTTTCCATGAAAATGATACTATTTTTATTGCTCTCCGTTGTAGCAGCTGCAATGCAAGGACAAACCAAGGTTGTTTAACAGATAAGATGCACGAGCTTGTGGAGGGAAAACATATTCAGCTTTTCACTGAGAAAACTGTTGATTTGCTTGTGGGAAAACCGGGAAACATAAAACGAACAATAATAAAGACATATGGGAGGAAGAAAAGTAATATAAAACATTAAAAGACCAACAAACTCCATCTCCCAATCCCAGCAAACCACTGGACCACCACAAATATATTATATACAAAATTCTCTATTCCTTCACAACCAACAGCAAAGAGGAAAATAGAAAAACAAAAGAAATAAATTAAAACCTCTCCATACTTATTTACATTTCTAAAATAAATATCAAATGAATTACTTCAAAACATATCAGGTCACTGAAGGGGAGAAAAAAATAAACTTTTCATATGTCTATTACCAGAAATAATACCACATTCCAACAGCAGAACTGGGGATGGGAAACATAATTATTAAAGCAACAATATGGCAACAATAGCAGTGAAGAGTCTCTCTTCACAGAGAGGCAGGGAAATAAAACAGCAAACAGTTATAAACAAATGAAATAGATCCTATTGTAAAAAAGACTTTAATTTTCTGATCTATAAGTCTCTGTATCTACTATAGTTCCCCAAAATACCATGAATTTCAGTCCTAAACATACAGAGCATTTATTATAACAGACAACAACCACTATATAAAGATAATAAATAAATGAATAAATGAATTGCTTTTGTTATAGAAATTGAACTAGAATAAACTATAGTTAATAATAAACTATAAAATACCATTAAAACAACTATGTACCATAAAAAGACATTTAAACAACAAAGACTGTTGAACCATTTTCACTTCCCCAACTTCTGGGTTAGTTTTTAAGACTTGGGTAAAAAAAAGCCATAGTGAAATAGCTGGGTCTATATTATAAGATCGATGGTTGAAAACATCCAACAACATATGGTCGATACCATATGGTCGATATCTTCAAACGTCAACCTTATAAAAAGACAAAAAAAAAGAAAAAAGTACCCTAACAGGTTTAAGCAGGGGGGCAAGCCCCCATGCACCCCCCACATGGGGGGGCTCACCCCACACCCCCGCTACTCAAATATACCAACTCCTAGACTGCATTACATTGCAGTAAATGGAAATCTCCCCTTATGGAAATTTCCATTTACATGCTCGAGATTCTGAGCATTCGATATTCTCACGCCAACAATGTCAGATTCGACATTGTCAGCTTTTGAGAATATAATATAGACCCAAATATCTTAATAATTCACTTATTTTTGAGCTTCTTTTTATGTTCAGAGGTCTTTCAGGAATTGTTAACAGCATGTCTTTTAAGGCTGGCATTTGCCCACTCCATATCCTCTATTTTATCAAGCAGTTTTCTTGTTTTGACAAAGGTAATGGCAGAGTCTATGTCATCAAATATTTTTGGACCATCTTGAAGAAATATTTTTAATCTGGTAGGAAATAATAGATGTGTCTTTATTTGGGCTTTCTTTAGTTAGTTCTTTTAGCATTGGCAAAACAAGCTTTCTTTTGGCAATTATAGAAGATGAGTAATCATTATCAAATCATATCACATTTTCTTTATATTTGATAGGAGATTTAGCCCAAACAGTCTTTAACACTATCTGCTTGTCATGAGAAGATAAAAACTTCACTATAACAGATTTAATAGAATTGGATTTACCTTTTTTTGCAGTAGCCAAGGACCTGTGTGCTATTTCTATCCCATATGAGAGAGCTTCAGGAAGCTGTAATACATCAGGGAGCCAATATGTTAAGAATGTTTTCATGTTACCTTCTTCAACATTATCAAACAAACCAAAAAGTCAAATATTATTTCTTCTTGATCTATTCTCTAGATCATCAATTTTTGTTTTTAAAAGAGTATTTTGTTTTAAAAGAAAGTCTATATTGTGCTCACCTTCCTGAATTCTAGTGTCCATATCATTTAGTGAAGTCTCTATACCAGTAATCTGTCTCTTTTGCTGTTTAAGGTCTTTGTGTAATATTTCCATTTGCTGGGAACATTTTTCTTTGAAATTATCCAGTTTAAAATCCATTCTATCAATCTTTGCTGTCAGTTCTTGAATGTTAGTTAATAGTGACTGAAGTTCTTTCTTAATAGTTGTTTTTTGAATTGTAGATTTGTAATAGCTCATCCTGTAGTCTGAAGTCCAGTTATTTTCTCTAATAGTTTTTGACAGAATAAAATAAAAAAAAATTGCCAAAATGTTTATATACTATCATAAAGAATGATTAATAGAATCCAAATATATATAAAAAAACAAATTTAGGATATAGATACTCAAAAAATCCTGTCATAAATATTCTGTAAAGACAGAGCAGAGAGAAAGTGTTGTTACTCAGTGCTCATCTTGGTGACACCCCCAGATAGCAGTTTCTTGATGTAGTCTGTTGTTAGTATCCTCCATAATACTCACTGAAATGATTTTAAACCTCAGGCCATAGCTTAACACCCCATTATGTTTATAATAACTCCGTAAAACAAGAACCTCAGATAATACATATTACATATTACACAGACCTCCTGTTAGCTATAATAACTGAAACATGCAGGACAATCTTACCATAGCAATATGGAGAGTGCATAAGAAAAAAACATGTTATTTACACCAAATCAAATCGTATTCAGCAACACTGTGACCTAGTGACCACAAAATCATCTTAGTAATTGGCCACCCCTACTAGTAAATCGGACAAGTTCTTCACTGGATGCTACAAGAAGCTTGTAACCATGTCTTGCATGTTTGGAGCCATAATCAGGGACAGTCCAACTAGGTTATGAACAGTGAAGGCTATTATGACATATTCATTGTCTGCTTTGGAAAAAATAAACTAAGAAGGGTCCTTCATTTTAGATATGCAGTGGTATAAAATATGGAGAGATTATTAAACATCCTAGCAACACACATCAGAAAACATACCTGATTAGCAAAATCCTTCCACTACATCCATTTAGTAGAATATTTCTTCCACATTTGTTTAACCAAATCCTTCCATCATGATCTCATATGGCAAACAAGTATCAAAATTATAGTATTCAGTTTGTGGATAAGGTCTCGGTTTAAAATTGGGATACAGTGGCTGTGATGACCCACCACTGCCAACCAGTAAACAGGGAGCCTCAGTCCTAATCACTGGCAATAGTGGAGGATATTCACTGACAGGATAACAGGTACACACACAGTATTTCCAGATGCAGCTCTCTGCACCTAGTGCAATTTCCCTTAAGAGCATACAGAGACCACAGTCAGTCTGGGGCTGGTTTCTTCCTCTTCTTCCAGATCCCCAATAAGAATCCCCACTGGCACAGCTATTAGAGTTGAGATCTCAGCAGAGTGACTAAGCCAAGACCTTTAGCACCCTCTCTGTCTAGCCAGTGCTCCATTACCCTGCCCAAGTCACACACACACACATGGGAAAGGCTAGCACAAGTTCACTTCCTATGCTCCCTTCTGCCCAGACTATAAGGTAGTTTTCACTGCCACCAGTCACTCCTGACAGCTACCTTAAGGTCCTTAAAAAAGGATGTCCAGCCTTACTGTGTAATATTAATATTAACACAAATGGTAGTTTGACTAAGAGCAAGGCTATTAGGAGTGACCCACACAGTGTCACCAAATAAATATGCAAGTCCTCTCAAAACTTAAATATATCTATGCAGATCAGCCACAATGAAAGGTTTAGATATATTTAATAATAAATAATAAAAGAACAAGACAATACTAAATATTTATTCACAGTGATATTATAGTTCAAAATCACAGGAAATATTTAAAATAACATTGCAGTACAGGTTTGCACAAATAAAGAAAAATAAAATCTAAACTAAGCTTTGCTATATTCCTGATTGTATCTAAGATAGTTGTACTGTTCCCTAGAAACTTACTTCATTAGAGCAAGGCAGATGTGGTGAATGGTTCTTGTTGTCAGGTCCTAGACAGAATGCTTAATGCTCTGTCTCATAAGAGACGTCTCAGAATAATAGCTAAAATATTACTGCTGGGATAGCTTGCAGAATAACATAATTTCTGGTCATCTGACTTCTAGTTCTCATGCAAACCCCCATTTCTAAAGCTGGTAGTATTTAGGATCTACCTGCAAAAATACTCATGCAAGGGCTTTTGCTCAGATCTTTGGCAGATGCTGGAAGTCATAGAATAATTACATTCCTTCATTCTTCCAAAGTAGCAATTAGTTCACCCTAAAGACAATACAGAACACTGCCTAGTACAGACTTTCTGTCTGTAGCTGCATTGAAACATCTTTAAAGCATAGCCTATAAAGTAATTTAATTTCAGATATTTTTCTAAAGTTTGATGGACTGAGGTTAACCTCCTGTATTCCATTTTCCACTATTAAAGGATATACATTTAAACAGTTACAATAGTGCATGTGCATTTCTGTTCTCTTTCAGTAGGGCACACTGGGGATACATTTTAAATACAGCACTTTACAAATAATGTTTCAACACAAACTTCTGTACAGAGCAGTTTGATATACACATGATATACAGTTCTAATACATTTTTAACACAAGCATCTTGTATAGACTAGTTTGATATTCACAAATGACATGATTATTTACAAAATTCCAGCTTGCTGTGCTGACATTAACTCCTTTCATGACATGTTCCACCCCCCATTGAAGACTCAAGCTGGCTCTTCATGTGTCCCTTGAGAAACATTATTTGAGATGGATGAGCCTATCTGGGAATAAATTACCCCATTCCCTGTCTTGAAAGCCCATCTGCATTGGCATTGCTAACTCCACTGTGGTGCTGCACTGCCATGTCATCTGCCTGCAACCCTAGGCTCCACCTTAGTAACTTGGCATTTTGCTGACTGGCTCAATGTAGCCATGTTAAGGGATTGTGGTCTGTAACTACTCTGGTGGAATTCACACTCACCCTCCCAATCAGCGTGAATCAAATCTAGATGTCCCCTCACCCTATGTCCATACTGCAACTCAAAGGGTGAAAAACCTGTGGATTCCTGGGGCACCTCTCTATAAGCAAACAACAGGTAGCCAAAATATTTTCCCGCTCCCTCTTAAGCTGGTCTGCAAATGCCTGTAGCATGGTCTTTAGCGTAGAGTTTAACCTCTCCACAAGACCATTAGTATGGATGGTAGGGTGTGGTCTTTATGTGTTTCACTCCAGCAGGTCTGACATGAAACTGGCACCTTTGTCAGTCAGTATTTCTTTTGAGAAGCCTACTCTTCTGAAAATGTGGCACCTTTCCTGCCTCAGTGGAGGACAGAGCCACTGCCTCAGGGTATCTGGTAGCATAATCTACTACCACTAGGATATACTTCTTCCCTGTGGAAATTGGGGTACTCATAGTCCCCACAATATCCATAGCTACTCTCTGCAATGGCTCCTCAATTACATGCTAAGGCATCAAAGGAGCTTTCAACTCATATCCTGCTGCTCACAGGTCCTGCAGTACCCTGTTACATCCTTGGAAATCCCAGGCCAATACAAGGTATGTATAATATGCCTCTTGGTATACTTTATGCCCATATGACCTACAAAGGGAATGTCATGGGCTATGGCTAGAAGTCCCATGTGGTAGGCTCTGGGCACTACCAACTGCTATATTCTCTCACCTTCTAGCACTCCCTCAGGGGTCCATTCTTTACACAGTAACCCTTTGTCCCAGTATACAGATTCCCCTTTTCTTTGAAAATCAGGCACCTCCCTGGCTACCTCTATCAAGCCTTGTAATGTAGGGTCTATGAGCTGAGCCTGTCTCAACTCACTTTTTGTAACCATTCCCAGCTCCCCTTCAACAGGAAGGCTGGTATCCTCTGAAAGCAGTGCTCCGTTCTCAGCCTGGGTACTACTACTCACCTCTGCCCTTGCAGTCACTCTGTCCAAGGGAACAGCAATACCCAACAGCAGCTGTGGCTCACCTTCAGTCTCACTGCTACTGGGTAGCTCCCTCTCTAAAGTAACCACCTCACCAGTCCTGGCTTCAAAGTGTGTGGTCCAGCTGGGTCCCCCCAGGCTACCAGACCCACATGTCTGTTTCCAAGCCTGACTAAGTGTCACTGCATGCACACAAGGTACTACATTATCAAAAGAATTCCCTGTCAGGACATTTGCAGGGATATCCTCAAACAGAAACATTAGAGAATCTCAATGTACTGAAATGTCGAATTTCAGTATGTTGAGATGGAATACGCAAAAGTGCAATTACGAGAAACTGTAGTATGTCAAGTATGGAAATGCCAAATCTGCTATCATGGTGTCACATTCATGATGTGCGGTTTATGGATTTATCTGGGGTTTTAGGTAAGTGGCCTTTGTTTAAGGGTATTGGATAGGGATGTTAGTGTGTGTGTGGTGCTTTTTGTGTGTTTGTGTGTGTTTAGTGCGACCTCAGAGTTAGTATATATAAGTGGGGGGTGTGGGGGTGTGTGTGTGTGTGTGTGTGTGTGTGTGTGTGTGTGTTTTTGCGTGTGTGTGTGTGTTTTTGTGTGTGTGTGTGTGTGTGTGTGTGTGTGTGTGTGTGTGTGTGTGTGTGTGTGTGTGTGTGTGTGTGTATGTATGTATGGCCGTGATTGTGATATTTATGGTTTTGTATTTTCAGCTATGTCGGTGTTCGCCTATTCAGTCTCGAAATACTGAAATTCGATATTTCAGTATTTTGAGATTGTATAGTGAATCCCCTCAAATACACATACTTGCTTGCTTTCTTTTCCACCCTCAAAGTGAAGATGAACCCTAGCAAAAGGTATTTGGAATGGGGTCCCTCCTAAAACTATTACTGGCATAGACTGCCCTAGCAAGTAGTGCTTTAACCATTGCAGGCTTCATAATGGTTAGATAAAAGCCTGTGTCTGTCTTAGCAGTGGCCTGTTTCCCATCTACTAAGACAGGATATAGCTTATTGTGGTAGTTTGTTACCCTTGCTGTCTCTAGACAACTTACCACTGGAACTCTGTCATTCCCACTTGCTGGCTCCCCTAACATTTGTTCCCCACCTTGCCTCCATGAACATTTATATGGTACATGGTGCCACTGGTTACATTTAAAACATTTAACTCTTGTTCCTGGCCATGTTCCTGAACTAGTGGCTTCCCCTGTTACTAGCAGACTCTGTTCAGGCAGTTTAGGCTGCCCACCATAGGTTCATAGGTAGGTGCTAGGCTATCGGCCCAAGGGCCTATGTAAGCCTAGCCAGCAAGGTGCCATAGCTTACGCCACCCAAGAAAGTTATTTTCCTGTGCCACTGTCCAGCAGAGACACAGAAGTGATCTCCAGGGTGTATTTCCTATTTCCCATCCACTCATCAAGATTTTTCTTGAAGAGTGCTAATGAAGAACTTTGCTTGACATAGATGGGTAGCCTGTTCCAGAGTATAGGAAGTCTCTGGGACAGGAATCTATCCCTCCAGTGTGTCCTGTTTATTGTGGTGACAAGGTTTAGGTCCCTAGAGCGTGTAGCTTGGAGGGATTGGGATTTCTTTAGGTGTAGCATGTCCAACAGCTCTGGGTTTGACATAGCTTTAAATGTTAGGCAGAGATCAACTCGGAGTAGGCGATATGCTACAGAGTAAAGCTGGAGTTTTTTGAGGTGGTCAGTGTAGGGCATTTGTTTGAGGCCAGTAATCCTCTTGGTGAGGTACTTCTGTGGCCATTCCAGCTGCTGCAGATGTCTTGTGAGGTACATTCCAAAAGGGGCATTGTACTCTATAATGGGTCTAATGAGTGACAAGTAGAGGGGAACAATGACCTCTTTTTTCCTGGATGAGAACCCTTTTATGATGAGGTGTGCCATGTAGAAGCACTTCCTGACTACTGTGGCGATGTGACTATCAAAGGAGAGGCTACTGTCCACCTGGGTCCCAAGGTCTCTTATCACACATTCTGTGTTAAGTAGATTGCTGCCTATGTGGTAGTTCATGGGTACAGAGTTTTTACCAAAGGGGATGACACTGCACTTTTTGGCATTGAGCTTGAGGCCATGGCTCTGACACCAGGCATCTGTCTCAGTGAGGCCCTTCTGTAGGATGTCCACATCATTTGGGGACTTGACTGTGGCTCCTAGTTTGCAGTCATCTGCAAACTTCATCAGCCAGAGGCCTTCTGTATTAGCCTGTACTTCAGAGAAGTAGATACCAAACAGGAGAGGTCCCAGGATGGAACCCTGTGGCACTCCACTTGTCACTGGCTTGAGGTCAGATTTGAAGCCTGCAACTTTTACAGTGTGTGTTCTGTCAGTGAGCCAGTTGGCAACCCATCTTGTGAAGTAGGGATTTATGCCTAGTTTAGCGAGTTTAGCTATAATTCCAGAATGGGGGATGGTGTCGAAAGCCTTGGCGGGGTCAAGATAGGTTGTGTGAACCACCTTACCCTCATCCACGGCTTTGGTGACTGCCTCAAAGAAGACAATCAGGTTCAGGAGGCATGATCTGCCCTTCACAAACCCGAACTGGATGGGATCCAGAGTTTGGAGGTTACCAATGTCTTTGTTTATGAGTTCCACAATAATACGTTCCATGGCCTTGCAGACCAGGCTCGTCAGGCTAATAGATCGATAGTTCCTGGGATCAGTGGTGGCTCCCCCTTTGTGGAGTGGGATAACTGTTGCTGTGCACAATTCAGTGGGCACAAAGCCTGATGCGAGGCTATTATTGAACATGATGCTTAAGTGGGGAGCCAGTTCGTTCTGAAGTTCATGTAAAACGCAGCCTGGGATGTTGTCCGGTCCCATGGATGCTGTGTTTTTGGCTTTAGAGAGTGCAGCTTTTACCTGCATAGTTGTGATTACAGGGACTCTGCATTCTTCCTGTATAGATATGGGCCCTTTTGGGGGTGAGAGGGGGGTAAAGTTAGCACTGAACCAATCTGCCAGGATGTTGGCAATATCAGTTGGTTCTGTAATTTTCATGCCTTTGTGCTGTACCTCAGAGCAGATCTGGGTGTTGCCATCTAGATTCTTGACATAGCTATAGAATGCTTTGTGGTTGTCCTTGGATTTAGTGGTGATTTTGTTTTTGTAGCTAGCTTTGGATTCCCTTATATCCATGTGCAGCACTGGGTATCCCTTTCCTGTGCAGTGATGCCCTGTTTGCTAGGTATAGGTCTCCTTTTTCCCCCAACTCATCTGCGGTGTTGCATTCTCTATCTGCCAACCAGATTCTCATGTCCTCAGGCAAAAAGCTAAGGGCTTGTTCCCTCACCAAAATGTCTGCCAGCCCAAAAAAAGTGGTGACCTGACACCCTCTGACACACCTATGAAAATAAGTGCTTAACTCAGCAGTATATTCACACACACTTTCATCTGCATGTCCACGAAACTTTTTTCTATAAGCTTCAGGTGTTAATTTAAAACACTCTAATAAACAATTTTTAACTGTATTATAATTTAAGCAATCAGTATCAGACAATTTAGAAACAGCAGTTACATCTTTACCATGGAGTAAAGGGGTCAGGAACCATACCCAGAGCCCTTAGTCAACATTATACTGTTTACATACCCTTTCAAACCTATGAATAAAACTCTAAAAATTATCACCCTCTTTAAATTGTGGAAGAAATTTACTGACCGTTATTGCTTCTGGGGTTCAGTTACTCCCTTCCTCATTATATCCATGATCCTGGTGAAGAGTCAGCATCTCCTTTTCATGTTGCCTCTGTCTCTTATTTTCTTCAGCTTCCAGACATCTCAGTCTCTCTGCTGATTCTAATTCCATCTGTTTCTCCTTTTCTTCCATCTCTAAATGCCGCAGTCGCTATGCTGATTTTATTTCCAAATTTCTGGCATCCAGTTCAAGTCTCTTTAACTCCAGATGGATTTTTAAGTCCTCTGAGGCAAAGTTGAACTGTCCATTTTTCTGAGAATTGTACATCCCCAAAGCCACTCTGGTTGTCCTCCTGCTTGCTAGTCTGTGATGCAGCTGTGGTTAAGGCTGCAGTTATTTCCCCTTTTGTCAAATTGGCATGCCCCGGTCCTTTGGCTTGGCATTTCTCAGCCAACTGGTTCCTTGTCAGCTTGCCATAAACCTCTGCTGACATCCTTGCCCGCTCTCCCTGACTAACTAAGCTAACAAAAAGTAAATAATAAAACTATTGCAATATGAAACTCTGAATGTCTACCATGTGGCTGCTTGAGAGTACAAACACCTTCTTTAGTGACCACTATTTACAGGCTACAGGAGTTCAGTATCCATACCACTGAACATACGTGATGTTTTGATCCTACCACTGCCAGCCAATTAATATGTGATGTGGCTATCAGCCTGGAGTGAGATATGGGTACACTCAGACACCTCTGCCTCTGATGTGCTTCACCTCTGTCCCTGCTGAGTGCAAGTGCTGAAAAGGAAAATGTCCATCTCATTACTGTCCTTTTTATACCTTTAACATAATTCAAATAGAAATAAAAAATACAAAACCTAAAAAGTGAAATATAAAGTGTATTCCATAAATGCCAGAACTGTCAAAAAACTGGTGTCTTCAAAGCTTCTGAGTTTCATTTTCCACCAGCTATGATATCATCTTGCCTGTACTCTCCTGTTTTCTATTATTTTTTTAACTTCATTCTTGAGTATTTGCACTGTTATGAATCTCTTTATTGAGAAATTAAACAGTAACCTATAGTGCCTACTTCATCTAATTCCAAATATGCCAGAGACATTTTCAAATTCAATGGCTTGAGAATGCAGAATGTGCAGTTATAAGTTTCACAAGTGTTTACAATGGTGCAGTAGACCATTGTATAGCTTTACCCAAATTTCCAAATACCCCAAAGCACTGTCTGCTTAAGTGATTTGCTCAAGGTCACACAGTACGCAAGTGAAGGTTTAGAGAATGAAACCCTATACCACAGGACATGGCTCAAAAACAACGCATACCCTTAAACAATTGGGGTGATATATGTTTGTCTCCAAAATATAAAACAAAATAATCTAGGAGATTTAGGATTTTTGCTTGGAAATGTTTGCATAGATATTTTTATACCATGAGTAGACACCAGAGAATTTTTCCTCAGGTAGACAACAAATGTTGGAGGTGTGATAGGGAAGACAGAGGTAATTGGGAAGTTATTTTCTGGGAATGTAATGAATTGGCTGACTTGAAAGATTTCTTGCAGACAACTTTATCCGAGATTCTGGGTAAGCAAATTGGTGTAACTAGGGAAATGATTTTTCTGAGTTATAATATAGTATGAGAATTGATTAGACTTAGTAAGGACTTGCTGAGTCTAATTATGGTGGCTGCCAAAAATGTTATTACTAGAAAATGGAAATCAAAGTGTAAACCAGGGGTGTCCAATATTTTGGCTTGCCTGGGCCACACTGAGTGAAGAGGAATTGTCTTGGGGCAGTACAGAAAATAGATCATATAGTTAACTGTTTCGCTGCCACAGTCGACCAAAGTCAACCTCCTAGTTCCACTCTAGCTGCATTCAAGCAATGAAAAAATGTAATAATGAATGCCTAATAGTTGCCTTAAAATTCTAATTATCATTCTAATTCTGTAACAGTTAACTCTAACATCTTAGTTAATGTTTTTTTCACATAAACAGATATGGAAACCTTCCATTTTTAGGATATCATACCTCTCGATTTTGCTGGGTTCTTAAAGATGTCCATGCCTTCTGTTATGTACTTAATGTCCTTATGTCTGTTCAGAATGCATGTCCAAATAGCCATATTTTGTTAATTATGATTTCTGTTTAGCCATTAATAATCAAACACATAAGCAAAAATTGGCCATTTAATCATTGGCAGTTAGTGGTGTTTTATTTCTTTCACTTTCATTGACAATTATTGTTGTGTTTACAATTACATTGCAGTAGTTGTGTTGTCACTAGTGGGATATTTGACCTTGTTTTTGTGAGACTAATACATCAGTGTCTGGTTTGATAGAGTTGGTTGCAATTCTTAGTGCATTCTCAAGGTGCTTATCAGAAAATTTTGATCTAATTTTGCTCTTGAAGTACTTCATCCTTGAAAATAGTTGTTCACATATGTATGTACTGTCATATAGTGATGACGTGGATAAGGTGTGTTTGTGAAGGAAGGGATATTTTTCTCTGGGAAGATAGATCTTATAAAAGTCTTGTAAAGAAACAAGACCAGATTTTTCTTTGAGTTGTATGTCTGATTGCAGCTCTGTACATTCCGTTTGAAAAATTACAGTTAATGTATGTATGTTAACTGAAAATGGAGTCGCAAATATACCAAAATATTGATGATTTTTTTCAGAAATCTTGAAAACTACTCTCAAATTCCTCTGTCAAAATGGAAAGCAAGGCTGCATATTTTTTACAGTTCACAGGACTGTGCTTAGTCAATGTATCAAAATGCATAAAATGATTTGCCATAACTTGAGCTTGCCATAATTTGTTTCATTTTTAATGCTGTTATGGTTTGAAACATAGCACAGATAACTTGATTTTCACCTTGAAGACGCATGTTTAACTCATTTAAATGAGTGGTCAAATCCACAAAAAATGGTAACTCTGTAAGATATTTTTCACCTTCAAGTTCTGGCGCAAATGTTCCTTTTGATTCCATAAATGACTTTATTTCTTTTCACAAATTATAAACTCTTTTTAGCATTTTAGCCCTACTTAGCCACCTTACTTCAGAAAAATAAGTGATATCCCCAAAATAAGCATCCATACTTTTAAGTAACTCCTGGATTTGCAGATGATTCAGTCCCTTGGACCTTATGAAATTGATAGTTTTGATGATCGTTGGCATGATATTATCCATTTTTAAAGCTTTCACACATAAATTTCCTTGATGTACGATGCAGTGATATCAACCCTGAGTTTCCGGTAGCAGCTGCTTCATCTGTTATTAATTTTATAGCTCCCTCTTTTTTACTAACAAATGCTGTGGCACAATCAGAATCTATACCAAATATTTTGCCAATGGCCAAAGAAAATTGCTGTAATATAAATGTTATTGTTTCATACAAATCAAGAGATTTAGTTGTGTCTTTTAATGGCAACAAAGAAGCAATTTCTTCAGTGACATTATATTCATTATCAGTACCTCTAATAAAAATGGCAAGTTGAGCTGTATCTGTAGCATCAGTAGTTTCTTCTATCACAAAAGTATAACATTTGAAATTAGCAGCTTTACTCTCCAAATTGCCTTCTGAGTGGATTCTGCATGTCCTCCCCACGGTTGGGTGGGCGTTCGAAAGACATGTGTAAATGGGTGTGCCTTCGTTGAAGGTTGAACGTCGAGCTGCCACCTCTGTGTTCGTCAAAATCTACTGCCAATCATTAGCGGACCAGAGTTCCGCTGTGGCAACCCCTAACCAGGAAAAGCCGAAAGACAACAGCAACTCTCCAAATCTATTTTGATAGATTTTCCTATTTCTTCAGTTCAGCTGGTTATAGTCTGGTGAGATAAACTGATTTTAGAAAAATATGTTTTTTTTTTTAATCAGGACAAATTATATCTGTCACATTTTCCAACTCACATTATACTAAAAAACGGCAACAGTTCTCTACAGCTGTGTTCATTTCCTTGCTTGAATGCACCTACATTTTTGGCAGGAGCTCAACTTTGGTCACCCCACGCAGGGAATTGATTCAGTATGCAGCCCCAAGACAAAAACATGCTGCCAAATTTGATGCATTTTAAGTGATGCTTTGTAAAGACAAAATAGTCAAACTGCAACAAATTTGGCAGCATATTTTTCCATTTAATGTCTTCTGAAATTGTAATTGTTGAAAACTGACATGATTTCCCTACATATTAAGCATAGTGCCTTATTATTTTTCTCAACAAAATAGTACTCAACTGTTCATTTTTTGTTGAACACCCTCCCTTCATCTTTGATTTTTCATTTTTAGGCTCTATTTTCTTTTGAAATTATGTTGAAGAGATGCTAAATAAAAAAAAATTAAATTAACCATCTACACAGGCATTTGGAAAGATAAATGTATTCCAATTCACATTATACTAAACACCAGCAACAGTTCTGCACAGCTGTGTTTATTTCCTTGCTTGAATGCACCTCCATTTGTGGCAGGAGCTCAATTTCAGTCGCCCTATGAAGGGAACTAATTCAGTATGCAACCCCAAGACAATGAGACTCAATGCGGCCCAGGCAAGCCAAAAGCAGTTATTATTCTCAGCCAGCAATATAGCACTTTGCAGTAATTTCTATGCAACACATTGCCTCTTCAATGTCTTCATGTGTACTGAAAGGCAAAAAAAAAAGGCAAAACACAAAAACAAACTCTTCTCTGTTTTAAAAGTAAACTAGGTGGACTGTTTCTGTGTATCCCTTTCAGGTATGACCTGGACACAGAATAAAATGAAAAGAAGCAAAAAGAAAAAACAATAAATAAGGAGACATAGCAGAACTTAGCAAACAGAAAAATACAAATATGCATGAATGAACGTAAACAGATATTATTAAATGAAAACAAATAAAAGGTGCAAGTACATATCAGTCATAGAGTGTTGTATAACAAGCAACGAAAAATAAAAACTACAAACAGGTTAACTGCACATTTTTTTTTTTCTCCCCTACAGTATTATGACATGATGGAGCTCATATCTGCATGATCACTTCTTAAATCAGTAAAATGTTAACAGTTAAGTAAAACATCTTACACATGCATACTTCTCTGTCCTGTCATTCATTCATACACAAAACAAGTAATGGGGAATCAAACATTGGCAGCTAGCAGCCAACAAACTCATTGACAATACTGGTCATATCTAAACAAATGCAAGGACATACTGTTAATAATCTTTACCTTCACAAATCAAATAATCCATTTCATACACTTAGCTAGGCCACACAAATCTTGGGTCTGCTGCTCTAAATTAAACAAGAAACAGACACGAATATCAAGCCCAAGCAAACAACTCCAGCAAAGAAAACAAGTACAAAATAAGTACCTGTCCTGAATACGTTTATCTCATATTGATAAAACAACAACGTATCATTTCTTCTAAAACAAAAACTTACATTACAGTCAGATAATTTCTTGCATCCACTGACTATTACTACCGTGAAGAAACTGAAACCATCAGAGGAAAAAAAAACAAGTGCAGTACACAGTTGATGTAGGTGAGTCTAAATCAAAAAATTCTGCACTACCGTGCAATTATTGTGCACGTTACAGTAAGATGATCAAGTATAATCAATAAAAAAAAAAGAAAACAAAAACTGCACATATATTACAGTGCACACTACAAGAGAAACTTCTTCCGAAATAACTCAAGTTAGCAGGTACTGTACATATTTGTCTCTCACATTCCCAATATCCCACCTCTCTTCATTCTGTATTACTTTACATGCAAATCAAAGGAAAGTAAGCAAAGCAAAGCAAACAATCCTCTGTGCATAATAAAGAAATGATGCACCATACTTCACTTTCTAACTTCTATCTATCTTCTACTTCTACTACTATTTCTTACAAACTATAGTGCAAGCCCAATGCTCTACAAAACTCTATATTTGTAGCACTGGTATTAAAGTCTGAAGAAGTGTCCTTTGGGTATAAAAGCGCTTACTTTTACAATAAACTTTTTGCTTTTTTTGTGAAACCTGCTCTAGTCGTGGTGCTCTCTCTCTTTTTGCTTATTTAATTTGTAGCACTGAGCTTTGGCAACATTTCCTAGTCCTGATTGGGCAGTGAGCACTGTCAGTCTCTTGATTAACCCGTCAAATCCAATGCAGAGCTTGAAGGCAATGAAAATATAAGCAAAAGATTAGGTTGTTACTGTTCTTGCTGAGTATGATAGAGAAAGAAAAAAAAAGTAATTTGCTTTCCATAGTTGTTGCAATGCACAGAGGATTGTGTGCTTTGCAGTTTCTCCTGTAGTGTGTTCATACTCCCCAAATGTAGTATTAACTCAAGTTTCAGATGCAATGAGAATGTTACAGATGCAAAGACATGTCATACTGGAATGCCGTGCAATTGGACCATGAGAATTATCAGTAAAAATGACATAATGCTACAAGTTTGCTAAAAGTTTGTAAGCTTATGTGGCCGCATTACTAGCTGTCTGAGGTCGCAGGTGGGGCACCTCTGGTCTACATCAACTGTACTAGAAGGAGTGAATATAGTAACAGAGATAAAACATCTAGAACTGGGATCTTTAGAAAAGGGTAGGAGCAAATTATATAAGAAAAAATGAGAATTGTGGGAAGGATACATACAGGGGAGGAGTGAGGTGTAAAAGAAGACAGGATTGAACTACATATTATTTGACTGACAATGATTGGGTAGATTATAACGGATGTATAATGTTTGCAATTAAAATTATGTCAATATGGTTTGTGATGAAAAATGCTTGCAACTAAGATTATGTAAATATGGTTTGTTTTCACTTATATAAATATATGTTTTCCTATGTCATAAGTGATAATTTAATAATGATTTTTTTGTTTAAAAAAAAAAACTCATATCCTTAATCCTCTGCACTAACTGCCATAACTTAGAATGCAGAGCACCATTATAAAATTATAAGTAATGCTTACAAGGAACATTTTTGATTGACCGGGTCAATTCTAATGAAGGTTGCTAATTTAAAAGACATCGTTAAGCAGTTAACCCATATTAAAATTATGTTACTGGCAAATCTGATTAAATCACATGTAACAGTAGGCTAAAACATTTCACGGTTTAACATTTTGATGTTTAAATGCCACAGCGCTGCACTTTGCATTATAAGTCTCATAATGTGCAGTCAATAAATAAGGTCCAGTTCATTGCCCAGTCAGTGGCCTTTGCTTAACAGTACATCCAGAAATCAATTCACATAGTGGTGACTGAGGACCTCAGGGCAAGATGGGTTCTGCAGGTAGCAAATAAATAGGAGGGCTAACTTTAGTGTGATGGAGCTATGTTTTGTCAGGTCAAAGAGCATTTACTTGAGTTCAGACAATAGCTGGCATCAGTCACTTTCCTCAACAAACTGCCTCATTACCCATCCTTTCTAGTGATTGTTAGCACCTCAGATGTCTGACGTTGATTAACACCACAGGTTGTGGGGAACTGGAGTCATAGATACAAGATTTAATGATGCCCCTCTGATGTATGTGGGATCCTGCCATGAAATTTCCAGTCACTCCCAGATTCCCCCAATCCCAACTTACCGGTACCATAAAGAGATATTACCTCTTGTTTTTCCAAACTTTGCCTTACATTTAATATTTTTCTGTACTCTTTCAACACATTGTAACTGATCAAGACTGCTCTGAGTGTAACTGAATAAAGCCTGTGGTCTGGGCCATTAGCCACCCCACACAGAAGTAATGGCATTCTACATACTTTGATTCTAGAGATTTTCCCATCTTTTACTCCAATAATGCCTGAATGAAAAATTGTCTAAAGAAAGAAATTCAATCATACTTTTTTCTTTCAAAAAGATTGTGTCCAAAGCTTAATGTTCTGATAAAATATTAGTTCTAAATAAACTGAGCAGCCAAATACTTGTGAAGATACATAAATCATACCTGGAATAGTGCCTGCCAGCATACCAACCCAAAAGATAGTCACCATCTGTGCACCCTTCTGGTATTAGACTGGCATGAAAGTAAAACAACAGCCCTGGATTTACTAATCTTCCATGCAGGACTAATCTAGACTTGCACAGAAGCAGCACTTTAGGAGGAGGATGGCAGTGTGCCATGCATATTAATAAAGGCACGCTGCCTGACCTCCTAATCCTACATGGAGCATGGATGAGTGCAGGGGGCATGTCTGAGAGCCAAGCTCTCAGAATAAACATACCCCTGCAAAGTAGAACAGCAGAAACTGTAAATAAATGAGTGAGACTGCTCACAGGTGTCCGCTTATCCCCACCAGCAGTTCCCCATGTGTAAAACAGGAACAGTACATATAAATAAAATGAAGAAACCCTTTTATTTTTTTTTAAAACCCCGAGTACAGCTAACCATAGGTGCTTGGGTTTTCACATCGCTTAGCTACGGTTAAAACAGTTTAAAAGGCTGAAGAGAATAATAAGGAAGATAGATGCAAATAAAGCAGCACATAAATAGTGTAGTGGTCAGAGCATCCACCTAATGAACAGGCATTCCCGGTTCAAGTCCCACTGCAGCACATTCCATTTTCTATGTGAAATCTGTATATGAACATTATTTGACATTTTTTGCAGTATAACCTACTAAATAACATTTAAATGTAAACTGGAGTACTGCATTAAATGCACATGAAGTGTCAGTGTCATAATGAATAAGGCACAAGTAAGCAGGTTTAAGCACAAGTAAGCAGTAGTAAGCATATATAAGCACTAGTAAGCATGTTTAATTGCGTTTGCGTGGGGCTAAGCATTGCCTACACAGATTAGGCAAAGTAGAAGCTGAATGTAAGAAACTGTAACCGGAGGTTAGCAGTGCTTACCATTGTGCAAACCCACGCAAACCCATGTACAACTGCTTTAAAATGCCTTAATCACTCTGTACCCAATGTCCCAGCCTCTGCAAGGCTCAAACTCAGGACCCTGTACACTATAGTCAACCACTAAGCCATCATAGCAATACAGATGAATGAGGTATCAGCAAACTAATCCTCACCAGAGGGAAAATCAAACCAAACATGTGAACTGAACCTATGTACAGTATGAAGTGGTATAACCTGCTACATAACATAAACATGTGAACTGGAGTACTGTAGTAAGCATAGATGTGAGGTTTTATTTTAATAAAGTGTAGCAGTCCCCAGGTCCCCATGCAGTGTATGTACACCTGAATCACGGATACCAGACACATATATAAACTGTAATGAAGAATAAATCACTTCCAAAAGGCAAATACAGTGCAGATTAACTATTAAGCAATGCTAACTGCAGCACAGCTTAAGTTACTAAGTGTAAGCAATGTGTAGGGGAGCTAATTCAGTCTGCCTAGTGGTATACCTCTTTAAGCAGTGCCAAGCTTGTGCCCATAGCTTAGCCTTTTCAAAACCAGTTAATCATGGGAACCTGTGGAAAAATTGGCCATATTTAAACCCCACAGGCGGGAATACTTCTCATAACTGGTTGTAGCTTCCTACTGCAGGCAGAATGGTTGGTGTGGGTGAAGGCACTCGATTTAGAGCATAGCGCTGGGGCATCCAGGAGTCAAAATTCATGGTACGGCTCCTGGTAAAACACCATGAGCAGAGAGTACTGCAGGGCCAGTACCAGGGCTTGCAGTATAAAACGGAGGCTTGGGACAGTCTCTCCCGTGACCTCACCAGTGCCACAGGTATCCCTGGACTGGTGAGCAGGTCAGGCACCACCATGCTGACCTGAAGCGGTGTTGGGGGGATGTACTGGAACAGTGGATCCAGGAGTCTCGGCAGATGCCAAATGCCCCAGTACTGAGCAAGTACTCATTCTACTTAATAGTAAATAATTGCCTAGCTTGTGTATATTATGGATAGGTATGGCTAAATATCACTGTATTTCTCTGACAGCTGCAGATGAGTGGGCTGCAAATCAGCAAGCCCATGATGCTAGGTTGCAAAGGCTGCATCATGAAGCAGGTTAGTATTTCTCTGCATGTACTGTCATAAATAAATATAAGAGCCTTAGAAAGTGTCGTACCAGTAGGAATAAATGTGTAATATTCTGTGAATAAAGGTATAACCCCTGAAGTGCTTCTGTTTACTCTTTTTTCATTTGTAGTAGAACTGTTGCATACTATAAATAGTAATGTGGTATTAAGCAGTGTTACCCATGCTGTGGTATGCAGATAAAATGTGTATGAAGTTCCGTATAACAATATTGGAAGTGCCAAGAGGTCAGTCATATTGTACAAGTGAGAGACACTTAGATAGAAAACAGTATAAAGCTTCACATCAGTTCCCTGATGGCACAGTGTACTGAGATGTCAGCTATAATTTTTTTGTCACACACAGCAGGGGTTTGAATACCGGGAGTGCTAGTAAGTTGTATGCATAATCATACCCCACAACTGTACAGATTTTGTTACAATGTTCAGATAGAAAGCTGTATGCATAATTACACCCAACTGTACAGAATTTGCTAGAATGTTCAGATAGAATGTTGTAAGCATATTCATACCCCACAACTGTTCCAGTCTGTCCAGCATGTCCAGATAAATGGCTCATGTCACCAGCCTGGTACCTGTTCCCCTGAAAAATCAGTGTGATGATCCCAGAAATGTAGGCAGCCATTAATGACATATAACTGATAGTCAAACATGTACATAGTCATAGAATGTATATGAAAACAAACCTGTCATTCTAGCACCTCACCCAAAGTGTATGACAGCAATTCTCAACATATGTTGCATTAACACCTGCATCTTGTCATGGCTGTATGTAAGACACAAGTCACGTATATAATAATCTATAAACATGCCAGTGTACAATATAAGGCCATTGGGTTGTGTAATAATACATGTAAGGGAAAGATCACTGCAGTGCCTAAGAATGCTGTGGCAACTACAAGGATATATTAGTTGTTAATTGACCTCTCTCTCTCTCTCTCTCACCCCTACCATATGTGCAAAATAACCCAATGACACTCCTCAACTGGTATGTGTACACTCCAAACGTTTGTTGGGACATATGTCCTAATGGTTTATACATATTCACATTTGTTTCTATGCATGTGTCATGTTAAAATATACCCATATTGGTGGCCTGTTGCCATCAATGAAACCTGCATGCTCCTGTAATGGCCACTGTTGTTCCATAAATGGATGTGTTCTGCTTGCTCTGCAACTGTGTTAAATGTGTTTTTTTGGGTTAATGGGAATACCTATGCATGCTGTTATAACTACTCCTGAATGCTGTTGACTATTACTAACCCATATCTGTCATAAACCTGCTACAACATAGCTCGTATGAGAAGACCGATCCCAGTGGACCCACCTGTCCCACCTCAGCTGGCCATGGCACCAGGCACCAGCACATCAGGCGCCTAGCCTGGGACCTCCTCCTCTGTGGGCCATGCCTCACCTTCAGGTGGAACCACTGCAGGGGATGGGGCACGCCCCCCTGGGAGCAGATGCAGAGGGGAGCCTTTCACCCATCAACATGTCCCGGCCATGGTGCGTAGGGAGCTTGATCTGGAGTTTCGAGACTGGATATGCCAGCTTGAGGGCCTAGTGGCGCAATTAGAAGGTGAGCCTGTCCCTCCTACCCAGCCCCCAGCACAGTCACCTCTGGGGCCATGAAGGTGCAGTGGTGACTGCCCATGGGTGGAGACCTCAGTCCCACTGTTCCCATTTGGGGGAATCACCGGCTTGCGACTTCCAAACACCCCTCCCCGTCTAAGGTGTTTACCCCCCACATGTGTCATATACCACCCCTGTATGTGTTTTGTTTGTCTTGTCTGTTAACCTACCCAACCTACCTCCCCAAATACACCTACTACCCCTCCCCAACATTCCACTCTCACCTGAAAAAAAGGGCAACCTGTTCCCACAAAAAAATCTCACCCCATACATAGCTGTCCATTTCACACATGTCCACTGGACACATGTAATCTGGTCTATTTGGCATCACAAAGAATTTATCTTGTACTCACCCCTATCCCAGGGATTTAAGGGTCCAAATCTACCTCCAAATTCAGTGTATATGCACAGCTACTGATGTAGAAGAAATGGTGGGCAGCTATGGACCTTTCCTACACCTTTCCTGCACATGCCTAGCTATTTCCATTACTGTCTTACCCTTTTTGTGCCCCTTTTCACTACTTTCCTATCACCCCTGTTATTTTTCTTTTAAAGAAATTATCACGGGGGTAAGCAGGAGTAGGCACTATTAAGCAGCAGTAAGCAATTTAAAAGCTAACAGAGTATGTAAAACTGTAACCAACAGTGAGCATTGCTTAGCTCCACGCAAACCCGTGTACAACTGCTTTAAAGTGCTTTAATGGTATTGTATCCAATGGCCTGTGTTCTGCCCAGCAAAAAAATAAACTGCCTCTGCAAGGCACAGACCCAGGACCCTGCACTTCATACACAAAGTGATTTACCACTAAGCCATGACAGATACCACAAAGTTCAATGTTTTTGGAAACATATCATCCAGTCCTGTCATGCAACAGTACAGAAAATGTATACCAACACCTAGAAGTCTGTGTGCGTAACGATATTAATATCTAAACAGATAAAAAAAAAAATATATATATATATATATATATATATATGTATGTGTGTGTGTGTGTGTGTGTGTGTGTGTGTGTGTGTATATATATATATATATATATATATATATATATATATATATATATATATATAAAAATACATTTCTAATACTATATACATATATTCAATATATATGCACATATCTACATGCAAATGCCTAAATCGACACATATATGTGTCTACAGCTATATTTCTACATATACACAGCATGTTACATATGTGTACGCAGATATATATCTATGTAGGTATATATGGACATAGTTGTATATATGTTAGCAGATATATATAACTATATAGGTATATATGGCCATACATCTGTAGATAGCAATGGCAGATTAACAAATACACATATTTCCACAAGCACTGTAAATAGGTTTGAGAGGCCCTGCACACTATACGTCTCTTATGAATAGACATCCCCCTCCCCACAGCCAAACACGTGCACCCTGCAGTACACTACCAAGTACAGTCTGCCTCCCATAGGACATGTACTATGTGGAAGCCATCAACATCCCCAGGATGCAGATACACAGACACAGATATGCAGATACAGATATGCACACACACACACACACACACACACACACATATATATATATATATATATATATATATATATATATATATATACACACACACACACACACACACACACATGTGACTACACATACACATGCATATATATGTACAGTATGATACATATGTAGAAGGTGTACACAATATGGAACAGCCACTGTGCATACAGTGAACACCTGAACAACTGGACATTGTATGGGCCACCCATACAAATGTCAATCATTGCCTGCAACATATACCCATAGAAAGGTCATAGGAAAGACGCCACACACAGGTTTGCAGAAATGGGAAACCTTAAATTGTGTACTATTACAGTTCTATATACCATGTCATATAGCTGTTCAGACACTGACAACCAATATAAAAAGAGTACTGCAACTGTGAAACAGTTACACTAATACAGTAGTCTGGAAAGGTTCACGACTTTTGCTGTCCTGGCCACGCCCTTCAAATTGTACATTAGTGAAGACAGACTGGGCCACAGGATACCAAACAATCAACAGTATGTACTGCAGGTGTGTAGTTCAGCGGCCTCTATCTACACTCTGTACAAACCCATTTGGTGGTAAAGACATTATGTGATCAGACAGGTTGTAACTGGTACATAACAAGGAATAACTGACACCATCACGAGCACACTGACAAACAGAACAGTCTGTATGGCAGGAGACAGTAGGCTTGCAGTACCCCAATTCATGTAAGTAATGTAAATATAGGTAAAGTATATGGTACTGTACATCCAGATACCTTGCCACAACTCACCCCTGATACCCCCACATTTTGTTATAGCCTTGGTCATCTATGGTGCTCCCCACCTAGACTCAATAATACAAGCCAATATAACACCATTACATACACTGGCCTCTGGAGTGCATAAGGGCACACATGTATTGTGTAGGTGAAGCCCACACATATATGGCCCCAGCCCCACTGTATGTGTGGGGGATCCAACAGCAGTGGACTAATGGCAGCTGTGGCAGTGTGATATACTCACAGCCCACTACAGAGCAACCCCCAACACATGACATATGTGCAAAGCTTGGTATGTAGATGGAGGACAGAGGCTGGAACACAGGCACATATGTGGAACAGTGTTGCCATACACTAAGCAAGGTGCTGGTGTTACAGGATAGTCTGCGATGTACCCTTAGTCAGGGAAATGAGGTTGGAAACAGAATTGGATGTAGCCATGTACTGATAGCATGCAACACTCACACTGCCAGTGTAATATTGGACACAGGACCTGTGTGATGGACGGATAACACATGACAGGCATACCTCTGTCTAGCAAGAGAATAGGCCCACAGTAGTGAGCTATGCAGACAGACTACATTCCAAGGTAAACTAGTATGTACACACACACACACACACACACACACACACACACACACACACACACACACACACACACACACACACTGTAACATCAGTACTATACACAGCATATCAGAACTCTACTCACAGTCTGTCTGTAGTTCCTGGTCCTCCTACAAATATGTGGCTGCTCTGAGTGTGCAGGTTGTCTTGTAAGTGGTATTGCTACCTGCTAAACTACAACAAAAAGAAGAAAAAAAAAATCTTGCTTTTTTCCCACTTTCTGAAAGTTAAAAAAGTTCAGTTACAGATTTGCTGTTCTGAACTGTTTAAAAGTTTCTAGAAGGCCAGTGCTTGCCTGGGTTAAAGGGAAGTCTCTGCATTCACCAGTGGGAGTGGTTAACACTGAACAGCCTGCCTGTCCCTGGAGGAGTGGTTACTACCTAGAAACTGTAGTTTTATTGGCCATTTTGGGTCAATTCTAAACTCCTTGATCTCTCTCTCTTAAAACCCTACAACTCTCTTTTTGCACACTGAGCAGCATCGGGCAGCGCCACCTAAGCAGGTTTAAACTATTCCAGGCTCCACAAAGTCTGTTCTTCACTTTTTCCCTTAGAACTGTTCAAACTCTCAAAGTAATCACTCTATTCTCTTTCTAAAGCCCTGCACCTGCTCAGCTCTTATAAGGAAACACTAACTAACTAAAGCACTACACCCTCCTTGACTTCTCATAAGTATTAGACTCCCAATTGGTCCTTCCTGATCAAGTGAAAAATCAGTTCCCTTCCCTAATCTGTTCAGTAAAAAAACAGTTCCCTATACTAATCTGGTATGTCCAAGGGTCAGTTTCAAGGTTACTCTCCAGTCCAGCTGGTGAATCTGTGAATTTTGAGACAATATTACAATTGCCTTATGTACACAGACCACCCTCTCCTCCTTCCAACAAACTCTAATACATGTGAGAGATGCAGTTACACAGCCAAACTGGAGGCAGAGCTCTCTCATCCCAAGACTGGCACAGTCAGTCAGGAGGAAAAGGTAACCACCCACACCACACATCCAGTCTCACACAGACCTATTGCATCTGCATACCCAACACATAAACACACAAAAAACATACTCGGCGGCTCTAAATAAAAATCTGCCTAAACAGCAAAGACCTCCTAAGCAGATATCCAAGCAACAGCCACTCCTCAACAATACACACAAATCACATATCTCACAAAATCAGTGTGCCTCACAGTCACAGCCCTTAAGGCCAAACAACACACCAAATACACTTGTTATAGGGGACTCTGTTGTCCGACACACTGACATCCCGCTCACCAGACCGAACAAGGAGAAGGTCACTGTAAGCTGCCTGTTGGGTGCCAGGATCCGCCACATAACACAAGCACTCAAGTCACTCCAAAGTAAGTACAAGTATGACTCCGTCATTGTCCATGCTGGTGTGAATGACCTGAGACATACCTCCCTGGACTACATGAAAAGAGACATAGAGGAGCTCTCTGGCCATGTAGCCCAGGCTGGTATGACCCTGACCTTGAGTAGCATCTTGCCCTCACCAAGAATGATGCCACAGTATAAAGACAAAATGATCAGTTTCAACAATTGACTAAAATATTGGTGTCATTCAAAGGGGATCCAGTGTCTGTCAGCCTGGGATGACATGCTCGACAAGCCACGTTGCTTCACTAGGGACTGCTTGCACCTGTCACCCTTAGGCTTTTGTATACTGGCCAAGGCTCTTGCCACCTCCATAGTGCCTTTTTTAGGCAAGGCTCAAAGGACAAACCCACCTCCATAGACAACCCAAAGATAAAAAAACTAAAGGTAATGCTACTCAATGCCAGAAGTCTAAACCTTAAGCTGCACACACTCGAGACTCTCCTCAGTATGGAGAAAATCGATGTCTGTGCAGTAACAGAAACCTGGTTCAAGGCTCCTGAGTCCACCCCCAGCACTACCAGGTTATAACTCATACCATGCGTTTTGTCCCCAAAACCCTGACCGAAGCACAAAAGGAGGGGGAGTATCTATATTCATCAAAGCTACCTACACCTCCAGGTTATTGGCACTGCACGAAGCATCGGAAACCATCCATGTGCAACTAACAGCGGGCAAAACTGCTTTTCAGTTTGTAGCCTGCTACAGAACACCCTCCCTATTACAGGAACCCCACTTGGCATTCCTGAGAACACTGGATAATATGAAGGTCTCTCCAAACACTATGTTATTGGGTGACTTTAACTACCCAAACATTGACTGGGAAAACTACTCAAGCCCAAACACTCTCGCCCAATGGTTCCTTGAATTTATAAACTCTAACGCAATGGAACAACTGGTCACCACTCCCACAAGAGGGAACAACATATTGGACCTAGTCATCACCAACATGGGGACTCTATGTTCCACACCAGAGGTAAACCCCTCATTGGTAAGATCAGAACATAAACAAATTTCCCTGGACATCCATATCCCATTCCCACCCCCAGCCAAGGAAATCACTGTAAAGAATTTCTCAAAAGCCAACTTTGCACTTCTCAAGACTGAGGTGGAATCCTTCAAAGCCCCTGGGCCAGAGGATAATACAGCCCAATCCGCAGAATCCTTTACAAATGCATTCTATGAGGATCTGCAGGAATGCATGGATCGTGCTATCCCAAATAAAACCAAGACTCACTCCTGCAAAAACAGGAGACCAGTCTGGTGGACCTCAGCCATAAATAAGCTATACAATGGAAGGAGGAAGCTACTACATGACAGAGCAAAATCCGAAAAAGGGAAGGCATCTCTGATCAGTATTAGCAAGAAACTTCGATCCCTCATAAAATCATCAAAGGCCAGTTTCGAAAGAAAAATTGCCCTAGACACTAAAGATAATCACAAGGCCTTCTTTAATTATGTCAGGAACATGGGCGGAAACTCCTAGCTATGCTCTGAATTGTTGCATAACGGTACAAAATATACCGAACCTACAGACATAGCCAACATCCTGGCAGACAGATTCAGCGCAAACTTCTCCCCCCCCTCCCCCCCAAAGGAGCAAATGCCTATCCCAACTGAATGTAACCTCCCTGACATCACAGATGCACAGGGGAAAACTGCTCTCTCCAAAGCAAAAAACACAGCATCTATGGGACCGGACGGTGTCCCAGGCTGTGTCTTACACGAGCTCCAAGAAGAACATAAGTCACTGTTCAAACTTAGCCTTACTTCAGGATATGTACCCAAAGAATGGCATACAGCTACAGTGGTCCCACTCCACAAAGGTGGTGCCACAACGGACCCCGGAAACTATCACCCCATAAGCCTGACTAGTCTGGTCTGTAAAGCTATGGAGAGTATTATCATGGAACTCATAAACAAAGACATTGGGAGCCTCCAGACACTGGACTCTACCCAATTCAGCTTTGTTAAGGGCAGATTTTGCCTCTTAAACCTAGTTGATTTCTTTGAAACAGTTACCAAAGCCATAGATGAGGGCAAGGTAGTCCACACAGCCTACCTGGACCTTGCGAAAGCCTTCGACACAATACCCCACTCGGGCATCATAAATAAGCTTACCAGCTTAAATATCAACCCCTTTATCACAAGATGGGTTGCAAACTGGCTCAGAGATAGAACCCACATGGTCAGAATCGCAGGTGCTATGTCCGAATCCAAACCAGTTGCAAGTGGCATCCCACAGGGCTCAGTTCTGGGACATCTCTTGTTCGGTTTATACTTTTCTGAGGTTCAAGCTAACATGGGGGGATTATGGATGACAAAGTTCACAGATTACTGCAAATTGGGGGCCATAATCAAATCTCCAGCTGACACAAGCATCCTCCAAAAGGGTCTCACAGAGACGGATGCTTGGTGCCAGAGCCACGGCCTCAAGCTAAATGCTAAAAAGTGCATAGTCATCCCCTTTGGGAAAAATAAGGTGCCCACAAAATACCACATAGGTGGTAATCCATTAAGTACAGAAGAAGTAATTAGAGATTTGGGGACCAACGTAGATAGGAATCTCTCCTTTGATAATCACATTGCCAAAGTGGTTAGAAAGACTTTCTATATAGCCCAACTTATCACGAAAGGGTTCGCATCTAGATCAAGAGAGGTCATTGTGCCCCTCTACTCATCACTCATCAGGCCCATAATTGAATACAATGCCCCTTTTGGGATGTACCTTACCTGACACCTGCAGCAGCTGGAGAGACCCCAAAAATACCTCACCAAGAGGATCATGAGCTACAAACAGATGTCCTATGCAGCTCGACTAAAGAAACTCCAGCTCTACTCAGTTGCTTACAACCTACTCAGAGGTGATCTATGCCTGACATACAAAGCCATGTCAAACCCAGAATTAATGGACATGCTCCACCTCAAACAATCCAAGTCCCTTAGAGCTACATGCTCCAGGGACCTAAACCTCAGCACAAAAATAAATAGGACATGCTGGAGGGACAGATTCATTTCCCAGAGGCTCCCCTCACTCTGGAATAGAATCCCAATTCATGTTAGACATAGCCCCTCACCACTACCACCATGATGTTCCTAGGTATTGGAGTGTGTTTCCATGCAATTGACTATGGGAATGTTACCACAGCTGTTCCACATGCAATCAGCTAGAGGAGGGCTGTAATTCGTGCAGAGACCATCAGCTGATCATGAGCATCACTTAAAATACACATGCTGCTGCCTAAGCAAAGCAGGTGTGGGTCTCCACATCCACCAGAGAGGGAGTGTGGGAGGCAGCCAGAGACAAATACATGTCAGGGAGGGGTGAGAGAGTAAAACTGAAGCACGTTTTTGTCACACACCTACCAGCTCAGGGTGTCAAACCCCCTACAACTATGTAGGGCTGTCACAGTTCGATGCAGTTATTGGATGCGCCATATGGGTTGCCTGCTGTGGAGCACTCAGAACATATATGTGATGGTGAGTGACATCTGCAACAAAGATACAGTAGATATATGGTAGGTGGCGTACACATGCCTGCCTGCATGAACAGGTGCCAGCGTCAACACAGGCGCACTCACACAGGGATGCATACACATTGACACACTTGGCAGGGCCAGGAATGCAACTCATCATTAGTGGGATTGCCACAACACATCAATGTGCAGGTATCACATGCACCACATGGGTCATATGGAGGTCATATGGGCAAAGAGTATGAGGAGTGAGGAGGTGTCAGACACCAGACAGCATGCTTCAGTATGCCATGGTGGGTTGTAGTGGGTGTGGATATGGACATATGCACCATACAACACACACACACGAACATGCAGGGTGCCAGTTCTGACATGCATGTGTGCATGTCTCCATGTGTGTGTGGTGGTCAACTGTGCCAGCAGGTTTTACAAGGGTAGGCGATGGGTATACCTTGGCATCTGGTGGTCTGCATTGTGGCTCAGGCCTGTAGCTTCTGCATTTGCCCATGCAGGAGGGTATTGCATCCCCTATCCAGTCACCTGGGTGACTGTTGTGCGTGGCCAATGCTGTGCATCACTTGCCATGTATGTGTTCCTTAGTCCATAACATGGATGGTGTCTGGTGTGTGCACACCTCCCACATGCATGTACAGTGACATGTGGAACTGTACCTGGGGTGTCTGGCCCATGTTGTGAACAGAGATTATCATCAGATGTGCCAGTCTCACCCACCTGTGGCAGGAACTGGTAGTGGGCAGCAGGTTTACCCTGCACCTACATTGATAGCATGCTAACAGCAGTCCTTGATGTCAGTGTCATTTGTCCATACAGGGCATGTTGTCAGGCATGTTATGTCCATTGTGAGTCACATGTGAAGGCACCACAGGTGGTGCAGGTGTCCATTGGGAAACATGGTGGAGGTGCACTGTTTGCATGTACGTGCATATTGGGCAGATGGCTAGGATGACATGTCCTCTGTAACCCACTGCTATCGCTGCATAGTTACAATCAGTGGCCAATATGCAGTGTAATACCCATATATTGGCTGTTGCCTAGGCATGTGTGTGCGTATGACACACGGGTTGAGTGTGTGCTCTGGGTAATAGTGGGGTTGTTAACTGTGATTGGCTGGCCTTGATGTCACATGTATGGGTATGGCTTTGCTCCCCAGCCTCTCAGCTGATTTACATCTGTTATCCCTGTATGGTTGACATTGTGATATATAGTAGGGCCAACCTAAAAGAAAAAAAACAACCCCCCCCCCCCACAGGTGTCCCACACTCACAACCACCTTTACACAGAGATACAAGTTACAAACACACATCCCTGTCATGTCTGGGAGTAGAACCCCTACCTAACTAGTTTATTATATTACAGCACTATGCAGTTATAGTATGCACCACGGACAATGCTGGAGCAATCCTTCCCCAAATGTGTATTTCACAATGAATATCAGCAGGATTACCAAACTAGGGCACTTCAACTGTACTGTGAGTGACTAGTCTAAAATGCATTGCTTCCTACACAGACAGTGAGACACACACAAAACATCCATAACTGACATGTGTGGGTATAGAACCCCTGACCAAGGTTTATGTCACACTACAGCATGGGAGCTGTTATAGGATGCACCATAGGGATTACTAGAGTAATCCTTCCCCAAAGGTGTATTTCGCAATGAATGACATCAGCAAGATTACTAAACTAGGGAATTTCAACTGTACTGCGAGTGACTAGCCTAAAATACATTGCTCCCTACACAGACAGTGAGACACACACAAAACATTCACAGCTGATATGTGTGGGTATAGAACCCCTGACGGAGGTCTATGTCACCCTACAGCATGGGAGCTGTTATAGGATGCACCATAGGGATTACTAGAGTAATCCTTCCCCAAAGGTGTATTTCACAATGAATGACATCAGCAGGGTTACCAAACTAGGGCATTTCAACTGTACTGCGAGTGACTAGCCTAAAATGCATTGCTCCTACACAGACAGTGAGACACACACAAAACATTCACAATGGACATGTGTAGGTATAGAACCCCTGACTGAGATCTATTTCACACTACAGCATAGAGCTCTTATAGGACACACCACAGGGGTTACAAGAGACATCCTTTCCCCAAAGGTGTATTTCACAATGAATGACATGAGCAGGATTGCCAAACTAGGGCATTTGAAATGCACTGCGAGTGAGTAGCCTATAATGCATTGCTTCATACACAGACATTGAAACACACACAAAACATCCAGAACTGCCACGGGTGGCGATGGAACCCTACCACAGTTCTGAATCACACTACAGCAGTACGCAGTTACAGGATGCACTACAGAGGTTACTGAGCTACAACCTTCCCAGAGGTGTATTTCTAGGTGGGTGACATCTGCAGTCTTGCCAAAGTTGAGTATATGTATTCTAAGGAGTGTGAGTACCCTAAAAAGCATTGTTCTTTACTCAGGCAAAACACACACACACACACAGTTGCTAAGTCTGGGGTTAGAACATCTACCTAACTACATAATCACATTATAGCAGTGCACAGTTACAGAATGCACTACGTTGAATACTGGGCTATACCATTTCCAGAGGTGTATGTCTAGGTGAGTGACATCAGCAGTTTTGCCAAATTTGAGTATATGAATTATACACAATGTGAGTAGTCTAAACAGCATTGCTTTCTACTCAGTCAGACACACTCACACAGTTTCCAAGTCGGGCGTTAGAACACCTACCAAACTACTTTATCAGACTACAGCAGTATGCAGTTACAGGACATGCTACATAGATTACTGGGTTAGGACTTTCCCAGGGGTGTATTTCTAGGTGAATGACATCAGCAGCCTTGCCAAAGTTGAGTATATGATTTGTACCGAGTGAATAGCCTAAAAAGGCATTGCTTTCTACTCAGTCAGGCATCCACACACATTCACACACAAACACAGTTGCTAAGTCTGGGGTTAGAACACCTACCTAATTATTTTATCATACTACAGCAGTACACAGTTACAGGATGCACTATGGAGATTACTGGCCTGTAATTTTCCCAGAAGTGTATTTCTAGGTGAGTGACATCAGCAGCGTTGCCAAAGTTGAGTATATGAATTGTACGGAGTGTGAGTAGCCTAAAAGGCATTGCTCTATACTCACTCAGACAAAGAGTTGCCAGGTCTGGGGTTAGAACACCTACCTAACTACTTTATCACACTACAGCAGTACGCAGTTACAGGATGCAGGACGGAGATTACTGGGCTAGGACTTTCCCAGTGATGTATTTCTAGGTGAGTGACATCAGCAGCCTTGCCAAAGTTTAGTATATGGATTGTACGGAGTGTGAGTAGCCTAAAACGTTTTGCTCTCTACTCAGTCAGAAACAGACAGACACACACACAAACACACACTCACACAATTGCCAAGTCTGGGGTTAGAACTACTACCTAACTAGTTTATCACTACAGCAGTACACAGTTATGGGACGCACCATAGAGATTACAAAGCTACAGCTCTCCCAAAGGTGTATTTCACATTGGAAGACCTCAGCAGGCTTGTCATAATACTGCTGTGGGGAGGCCGGTGTATGCATGGGCCATAAGAAATGCAGACAACCACGTTCTCAAAAAGAAAAAAACACTTATGTGAGAGCAATGTGAGGAGCAAAGCTATCTTTATCAATCAATAAAAAAAAAATGCAAAATGCAGAGTATAAATAGGTCTAAAAAGTCATATGACCGACAGCCAAGGAGTCACATGACCCAATCAGTAAAACAAAACATGTAAAAATAGATATGCAGAGCTAAAAAATAATGCAATAGCATAATGCATATATAAAAAACATTTGAAAAGGCAAAAATGTATGTTTTAAAAGTATACCCTTATACCTAAAAATAAAAAGTGCACTCATATACATAAAATAGAGAAATCTCATAATCTGGATCTACTCATTCTGACCAAAATAGGTTTAAGGCTGACAGTACTATTCAAACCAGGGGGTGAATCACCCATTAATCTAACTATCCAGTTATATTCTTTAATTTCTAATTTATTATTGATATCACCACCTCTGGGTGAAGGTGAAACATGGTCTATAGCTTTGAATTTAAATACATGCTGTTCACCAAAACATAGCCTGTGTTTATATAAGGCATTAGTGTCCACACATCTTCGAATTTCAGACTTGTGTTCTGTGATCCTATCTTTAATGGTTTTCCACATGGGTGGAAACACAAGTAGCAGTTACCTTGAATCTAAACAGCCTTTTACTAACCGGGTGTTCAAAGATACATAAATGTTTATCATCAATGTCATCACAGCACGAGCAATTATAACATTTTCGTGTACCCACAGTGCTGGATAGATGTGTTGTGGTATTAATAGGAAAGTCTTTGTAACAGAGGACACTCTTGAGGGTTCTCATGTTACGATATGCAAAAGATGGGACATTGCCCAGCATTGCTTTTAACTCTTCAGATGCCATCAAAATTAGCCAATTCTTATGGATAAGTAACATATCTTAATTTCATCTCATTCTGGGTGGACACATTGGACAAGCCAACAGCTTGTATTTCTATGGCATCATTTAACATAACAGGGGCCACCCTCGACTTTCTTTCCTCTAGCACATTTAGTTTCTCATTATTTAAGATGGTAGCATCATAACCACTGTTAGTAAAATCAGCTATCATCTCGTTCAACTGTTCAGAGAAGCTAAGATCTTCCGTATTAAACCTACTGGCTCTATAGAATTGAGACCTGACAGTACCTCTAAATGCATACTACTTGCATAAGTGTACCTTCCTGCACAGATTTCCTTTCTATGGAGGCTTGTTCTAAGTGTACCACCGTCAAGACTCAGGTTGATATCTAGAAAATTAATAGTGATTTCAGATGAACACATTTTGAACTTCAAAAAAGATGAAATTGAGATAATGTACAGCATAAAATCATTCAATTCCTGTAACGTCCCCCCCCCAAATCAAAAAACAGTCATCCACAAAGCGTTGAAAAAACTTTACATTGTCCTTATATGGATTCAAACCACTGAATAGATGTTTCCTTTCCCACTGGTATAAAACTAGGTTGGTACCCATAGCCACACCTGTAAGCTGAAGATACAGGGATTCATTAAAAAGGAAAGCATTATTTCTCAACACCACATCAGAGGAAAGAAAGTCGAGGGTGGCCCCTGTTATGTTAAATGATGCCATAGAAATACAAGCTGTTGGCTTGTCCAATGTGTCCACCCAGAATGAGATGAAAGTAAGATATGTTACTTTGTTTAGTACGAAGACCCCCTGTATTAAATGCATTATCCATAAGAATTGGCTAATTTTGATGGCATCTGAAGAGTTAAAAGCAATGCTGGGCAATGTCCCATCTTTTGCATATCGTAACATGAAAACCCTCAAGAGTGTCCTCTGTTACAAAGACTTTCTTATTAATACCACAACACATCTATCCAGCACTGTGGGTACATGAAAATGTTATAATTGCTCGTGCTGTGATGACATTGATGATGAACATTTATGTATCTTTGAACACCTGGTTAGTAAGAGGCTGTTTAGATTCAAGGTAACTGCTACTTGTGTTTCCACCAATGTGGTTTACCTTGCTACCTTTGTATTATGCAACTCTTTCTATGTGGGTAAAACCACACGTAAACTTAAAGATAGGATCACAAAACACAAGTCTGAAATTCGAAGATGTGTGGACACTAATGCCTTATATAAACACAGGCTATGTTTTAGTGAACAGCATGTATTTAAATTCAAAGCTATAGACCATGTTTCGCCTTCACCCAGAGGTGGTGATATCAATAATAAATTAGAAATTAAAGAATATAACTGGATAGTTAGATTAATGGGTGATTCACCCCCTGGTTTGAATAGTACTGTCAGCCTTAAACCTATTTTGGTCAGAATGAGTAGATCCAGATTATGAGATTTCTCTATTTTATGTATATGAGTGCACTTTTTATTTTTAGGTATAAGAGTATACTTTTTTAAAAAAACATACATTTTTGCCTTTTCAAATGTTTTTTATATATGCATTATGCTATTGCATTATTTTTTAGCTCTGCATATCTATTTTGACTGGGTCATGTGACTCCTTGGCTGTCGGTCATATGACTTTTTTAGACCTATTTATACTCTGCATTTGCATTTGTATTTTCAGTATTGATAAAGGATTCTATCACATTAAAGTGTTTTTTCTACTGAGAACGTTGTTTGTCTTGCTGGACCTCTTGGCATTTCTGTTTGGACATTTTCTTCTGCCGTTTCAGAAGATTTGCTACTTTTAAGGTCTTTCTGTTGGCAGCCTTTTTGCTTCTCTATGGCAAATTTAATGACTTCCATTAAATCTCTGATTAACATTGAGGTTAATCCTCTGCTAACTGTTGTTGAAAATACTAGTAGCTTACCCACGGATGTACCTGTACCTGCCCAGGATGTAATTTTGGATTTTAACAAATCCTTGCAATTATTGGAGAGGAAAACAAGTTTGTTTAAGTGGCTGCAGTGGCAGCGCTTTAGCTTTATTGCTTATATTAACAAAGGTATTGTTCCCAGAGGGCTGAGAATTCTGAAAATGCCCTCTTATGGGAACACTTACCCTGAGTTACTTAAGAAATGGCAACAGCTAAACATTAAACTAGGAATAGACTACAAGCACTTGATGAATGATTTCTTCCAGACTATTGAAGATGATCTCAAAAAGGAGATTATGTCAATAGAGAATGACTTGGTTAATATGCCTGCATTTACGAGCCTATCTAGTAACTATGATGGTGGAAAAATGCAGCTACTTGATTCAAGGATGGAAGCTACCAAACCGAGATGTAAATGATTTTACAAGAAGTAACATCTTCTCTTGGCCTAGAGACAACAGCCATAAATACAGAAAAACTGATGCAACTGTCCCGATGATGGGTAGTGTTCAGTTAATTCAGGATAACACAGTATTACAGTCAACTACCCCTTTGGTACACGGAGCTGATGGTTCTGTCCGCAATACATCCTCAACGTCAGCAGGAGGCGTTGTTGGCTCCTCTGAGAGCCTCACAGACGGCAAACATGCTAGTGCAACTACTGGGAATACATCGCTGCAGATGCAGCAGACAAAAATAAACTTTTCAGTCTGGATCATCCAGAAGCAGTTAGAGAGCATGTAACTAGCTCGAGAGATTCGTCGAGCACACGGAACGAAGCACCAAATAGAATGAACAAAAGACAACTGGATAGCCCTTTAGGCTCAGGCAAGATGAGCCGCAAGTTTACAGAGGTACGTTAAACTTGTCAGATTTCACTTTACAAGGGACACACTATTCTGTTCTCTCTAAGGGCTTGAACTTCATCCCCACATACACAGATGACTTAGTTTCGACACTGACAGATCTGAAAAGGTTCACGAGACTGTTAAATTTGAAACTTTTATTTGGCAATACACAGATGTTGACTCAAGGCTGTAAACGCCTTAGCACTTACATCCCTGTCAATGTACCTGTTGTTAAAGCGTTCCATGATGTATGTGAAGCAGAAATAAGACAAATGTTTGATATAAAGAAATATAATGATAGAAAACGTTTTAACCTTAGCTATGAAGAGTTCCAAGCATACAGTGACTTGCAATTTAACATAAATATTGTCATTAAGCAAGCTGATAAGGGGGGTGCAGTTGTGCTCATGAATAGAGACAAATACTTTTTGGCTATGTCTAGTTTACTTAGTGATGACACTGCATTTAAGGAAATCACCCCTTTGGATGTTAAGAAATGTATCTCATACGTGAATATGGTAATTTATGACCTACAGATTCAAGGTGACATAGACTTAGATTTATTTAATTATTTGTCACTGATCCACCAATGAGGCCAATTGTTTCAGGTGAGTTTATTTGCATGGTCAACTTCAACCATATCTCAGTCAGTGTGACTCTATCTTACGTGACACCATTGATTTTGTTCAGAAACTTAAGCAATGGTATGACATAGAGAAGGTGTCCTTACATCTTAGAAGATACCATTTGGTAACCTTAGACATAGTATCTTTGTTTACTGTCATTCCAACTGATATTGGCCTGGATTTGTTGCGGGAATTCTTGGTCTCATGTCCTGATTCCAATTTCCACAAAATTGAAACAATATGTACCCTTATGGATGTGGTGTTGAGAAATAATGTTTTCCTTTTTAATGAATCCCTGTATCTTCAGCTTACAGGTGTGGCTATGGGTATTTCGGTAGCCAATACTTATGCCAACCTAGTTTTATACCAGTGGGAAAGGAAACATCTATTCAGTGGTTTGAATCCATATAAGGACAATGTAAAGTTTTGACTGTTTTGATTTGGGGCGCAGGAATTGAATGATTTTATGCTGTACATTAACTCAATTTAAACTTTTTTGAAGTTCAAAATGTGTTCATCTGAAATCACTATTAATTTTCTAGATATCAACCTGAGTCTTGACGGTGGTACACTTAGAACAAGCCTCCATAGAAAGGAAGTCTGTGCAGGAAGGTACACTTATGCAAGTAGTATTTAGAGGTGCTGTCAGGTCTCAATTCTATAGAGCCAGTAGGTTTAATACGGAAGATCTTAGCTTCTCTGAACAGGTGAACGAGATGATAGCTGATTTTACTAACAGTGGTTATGATGCTACCATCTTAAATAATGAGAAACTAAATGTGCTAGAGGAAAGAAAGTCGAGGGTGGCCCCTGTTATGTTAAATGATGCCACAGAAATACAAGCTGTTGGCTTGTCCAATGTGTCCACCCAGAATGAGATGAAAGTAAGATATGTTACATTATCCATAAGAATTGGCTAATTTTGATGGCATCTGAAGAGTTAAAAGCAATGCTGGGCAATGTCCCATCTTTCCTCAAGAGTGTCCTCTGTTACAAAGACTTTCCTATTAATACCACAACACATCTATCCAGCACTGTGGGTACACGAAAATGTTATAATTGCTCGTGCTGTGATGACATTGATGATGAACATTTATGTATCTTTGAACACCCGGTTAGTCAGAGGCTGTTTAGATTCAAGGTAACTGCTACTTGTGTTTCCACCCATGTGGTTTACCTTGCTACCTGTGTATTATGCAACTCTTTCTATGTGGGTAAAACCAAAGATAGGATCACAGAACACAAGTCTGAAATTCGAAGATGTGTGGACACTAATGCCTTATATAAACACAGGCTATGTTTTGGTGAACAGCATGTATTTAAATTCAAAGCTATAGACCATGTTTCACCTTCACCCAGAGGTGGTGATATCAATAATAAATTAGAAATTAAAGAATATAACTGGATAGTTAGATTAATGGGTGATTCACCCCCTGGTTTGAATAGTACTGTCAGTCTTAAACCTATTTTGGTCAGAATGAGTAGATCCAGATTATGAGATTTCTCTATTTTATGTATATGAGTGCACTTTTTATTTTTAGGTATAAGAGTATACTTTTTTAAAAAAACATACATTTTTGCCTTTTCAAATGTTTTTTATATATGCATTATGCTATTACATTATTTTTTAGCTCTGCATATCTATTTTTACATGTTTTGTTTTACTGATTGGGTCATGTGACTCCTTGGCTGTCGGTCATATGACTTTTTTAGACCTATTTATACTCTGCATTTGCATTTGTATTTTCAGTATTGATAAAGGATTCCATTAAAGTGTTTTTTCTACTGAGAACGTTGTTTGTCCTGCATGGGCCATAACCCATTCATGTAGGGGTTGACATGCCACATGCGGGCACACATGGGGTCATATGTCACAGGTACATGTATACAGCTACTAGATGACTACTTCCTTGTACAGTTATGTTGCACAGCTGGCACGTGCACCACATAGTCTGTCATGCTGACAGATACTGCACCACATAGTCTGTCATGCTGATAGATATTGGTGGCTAGTATCTTCAGTGAGTGACATCTGCACCTCATGTTTTTGGGGCCCTTTGGGTGTGTGCTGCATGGGACAGGCCAGGATGACTCCTAGTCATGGTCACCCTCTTCCACACATCTATGTCTGTCTACCTTTAGCTTATAACAGTGTGTTGTCCTTACATATATGTCTGTATTCCTATCCACTGTGTGTGCAAGGCAGGAGTGGTGCATACTAACATGTGTCCGCACTAAGAAATGTGACTGCCAGATATGTCTGGTCCACTGGTGTTTGCAGACATGGTCTTCATGTGTTTTAAGTGTGTGAGCATGCCCTGTATGACCTTTCAGTATGTAGTAGTTGACAGACATTACCTTCATTCCTCTAAGTGTGTGAGCATGCCCAGTATGGCCATCTGTATTGCATGTGTGGATCAAGTCCAGGTAGTTTGTACTGCAGTGCTGACTTTTGTGTTGTACACCGACAGGTAGCATGTTGTGTCTGCAGGGTATCCATCGGTCATTTGGCATTGACTGTTGCTAAATTTCTACATAGCGGGGGGGGGGTCACCTGACTGTTTCTACATTTCTACACAGGTTTGGGGATGGCCACACCTGATTGTTATGATATTTCTATGTAGGATTGTGGAGTCACACCTGACTTTTTCTACATTTCTACACAGGAGTGGGGGGCACACCTAACTGTTGCTATAAGTGTACGTAGGATGGTGGGGCACACCTGACACTTGTACACATTTGCAAGGACTGTACTGGTATGTCGGGTACTCCATTTCATTCTATATTCTTACCTATCATGCTGGCTAGAGGCATACCATTGTACTACAGATCTTAGCTTTAATTACCTACATATTGGTTTCTGACTTCCTAGCATTCACAACTTACATCCAACTGCCTGGCCTGCCGTAGTCTGTCTGTGAAGGCCTGGGGGAGGGGTTACCCGTAGGTCTCAGTCAGAGGCCATAGTACAGCATTTGTTTGTGTTTGTCTACACCTATCCTGCTGGCTGTAACTGTTGTTGGGTATGTGACCCCCCCCAACTGGCATGTGTGAGTCACTTACCTTGCGGGTGTTCCAGTATTGAGGGTGGTGCTGCAGGGCTGCCTATGTCGGATGCACATAGTACACTACCTAGACATGGTTGAGCACAGGTACTGTCATGTTTGGTATCCCTTTTACTGTATGTATGAGTCAGAGAGAGGTGTCATTCCCTGGGTCCCTACTGTGTCAGTGCATGTGCTATGCATTGCCTCTTTGCCAAGGCCAGGGCATACTGGGCACACCTCCTTCTGCCTACTGGGGCAGGCTCAAGTTGTTCCTCCTCTGAGTCACTCCGTGCCTGTGCAGGCCTTGGCAATGGTGGGGGCTGTGTGGCCCTGCACCATGCTGTTCCTGCTGAAGCTGTTTCCGCAGGATCATATTGTGTAGCATGGCAAATACAAGGACAATTTGGGTACATGTAGTTGGTGAGTACTGCAAGACTCCACCAGATGTGTCCAAACACCAGAACCATGACTTGAGCATCCCAGACACATGCTCTATTATGATTCGTGTTTGTGCATGTGCCCATTATGGAGTTCTTGTTCGGGTTTGTGTGCATTTCTGATGGGTGTCATCAGCCATGGCTCCAGTGCGTATCCAGCATCACCCACTAGGTGACCGTGTGGGAAGTCCCCATTGGCAAATGTGTGGTACAGCTGCGTCAGATGCCAGATGTGGGAATCGTGATAGCTTCCAGGGCAGCCAGCACGCATGTTCATTATTATGCCCTGGGCATCTCACACAACCTGGCAGTTGATGGAGGGGAAGCCCTTGTGGTTGATGTAGATCCTACCCCACTCACCAGGTGGTGCTTGGATGCATATATGCATGCAGTCTATTGCACCCACTACCTCGGAGTATTCTGCTGTTGGGTGGAAGAGACGCATATTGCTGGCCAATGCCTCACGGGTGATGGGGAAATATATGTGCTCACCGACATGTGCTGACATGGCATCCAGGAACTGGTGGAGTACCCTGGATGCTGATGCCTGTGAAATCCCCATCATATCCCAAGATGGCCTTTGGAAGGTACCTGTAGCTAGTATTCTTAGGCCTACACACACCTTGGTATCCACTGGTATGAGTTTCCCTCTGTTAGTTCTGTGTGTGAGGCATGGCCAACACAGCTCAACAATTTGCTGTAGGAGGCCCCAGTCCACCCTATAGCTCCACTATGTCCAGCTCATTTAGCCCTTGGTAGGTTACCCTGGGTCTGTACACTCTTCTCCGTCTCCTCACTGTGGGTTGCTCAGCAGCATTCATATCCTCACCACCCTCAGCCTCTTGCACATGATGGTTTATGATAGAAAAAGCAGCCCCTAACATTTTTTCTCTTCCTTTCATTTTGTAAAATCTCCCCATTCGTGTACACCAGTGGTGCAGAGTATTTGGGAAAAACAAGAGGGAAAAGTGTTTACATAGTTTATAGTGGTGTGCTGGGTTGGGCTGGTCTGCTGCCTGTGTAATTTGCTGATTCTGATACATTTCACCTACCAGCTGAGCTAGTTCTCCATGATTGCCTTCCTACTGCTGTTTTCCCTTCCTATTGCCTTCCTGTTTAAGCCTGGGTGCATGCCGCGCAAACACAGTGCTCAGATGTGAACGGAGCAGCTATTTCCTGTTTTTTTTTTTACACCTGGTGGTCACTGTGCAAATATGCGTATGCGCTGTAAACATGTTTTATAGGATTTTGGCTTGTTCTACCTGTGCACACCATGATTTTCTTGGTGTACGATAGGACAGCCATAGACACACACCCTGCCTTAGCTTAGCTTAGCTAAGGGCAAACACGAACCATGGTGCTCCAATTAGCTTACAGCATGCCTGACACCTCCCCCTTCTGATGTCAGCTATGTCTAGGGCTTACACTCATGGTTTTCCTAGTCCTACACTCTTGGGTGCAGGCTTGCACTGACAGGGAATCTGGGATTCTCTATCCTTCTCATCATTTGCATAGAATTGCCTACTAATGCATAGTTACATGTCCCACACTGAGCCTCCCCCCTTAGCAACCATTACTCACTGGCCAGGTTGTCTTCCGCCTGCCATTGACTTGCATGGCAGACTACTGCTTTTAGTTAGAATGCTTATTTTAGGTTTATTTTATTATTTTTTTATTATATTATTGGGTGGTGCAGTGGTGCAGTGGTTAATGCTGTCACCTCACAGCAAGAAGCTCTCCAGTTTGATTCTTGGCTGGGGTGCCTTCTCTGTGGAGTTTGCATGGGTTTCCTCCCACATTCTAAAGACATGCTTCTGGAGCATTTCTCCCCAGGCCTCTGCTGAAAACAGGATCTGTGGAACCTAGTCAGACTTTCCCAGTCAACAAATGTTAAATAAAAAAATAAATTTCCCCCCTGATCCCTTTTGCTGCCCTATGCTTAAACAGGCGAGATTGGCAAAAAAAAAAGTTTTTTTTTTTTATTTTTTGAACAGTTTGCATTGCCAATGGCCTTATACTTGGCCATTGGCATGGTTCCTCAATGATATGCAGCCTTTATTTGGAGCTGTCATAGCTCCGTTTTGTAATTTGCAGAAATGTACTTGGTTTCTAACCGAGTACATTTCTGCAGACTGCACTTGTCCTGCACGGACTGCTGCCAGCTTCCTGGATGACATATTACCCTCATTTGCATGGTTTTCACCTGCAAATGAGAGTAATTTGCATACAGGAGCTTGGTCCATGCAGGATTAGTCTAAGAGCTCACGTGCACATCCCGGGAGCTTGTTCCTGGATCGCACGTCGGCCATACTGCCGACTCTAGCTCTTAGACTAATCCTGCACACTATAAAGGGCTTCGTAAATCTAGGGGCAGATGTCAACAGGCATATATTTTAAATTATTAAGGTTATACATATGACCAAATGCATGTATTTCAAATTATTGATATGCTACTTTGCCCATAACTCCAAAAGACTGCTATTTTTTATATATTGCAACTTGCTGTCTGAAATATATTAAGCTACAGCCAAAAAATAGCCAGTATTTAGCTGAATGCAGGTGAATTTGACATATGTTTAGTCAACACAATTTGGTCGACAGTTTACAGGTATAGAAGATTTCTACACTACCAGATTCTGGTAATGCTCTTTTTCTGGTATTGATCTTTTAGTTAGATTAAAAATGTAACAATGGATGTGGAGGGTAGGGGTTGCTCCCCTGATAAAACACACTATTTTTTTCACTTGCAAGCTCCAAAGTTGAATTTCAGAGCATGCACATTTTTTATTTTATTTCAACATTAAGGACATCATTTGTGTGTTTAATTTATTAACTTATTATTTTTATGTTTTAAAATCATGTAGAACATTGATCTCAGTGGACCATTTCAGGCTCAGTCCAGGAATACAAAAAAATAAAAAAAATTTAAAAACAAGGCATCACCACTGAGTTATAGGTAGCATATTTAGCAAGTTCTTGAGGTTCAGTGATACTTATGCTGTGAAGTTAATATGTCATATCTGATACATTTAGACAATACCATAATTTGAAAATCTTGAAGTAGCACAGCGGAATTTGCTTTATGGTCTAAATGTCATAAGCTATTAATGTTTAACATTATACAAATATACACATTGTTAGCAAGTGTTGATACAATCTCCCAGTAAGACAATTTGGATGACAGGACAGTGTTTTAGATAATAATGTAACTACTGTTGATGTTTTAGTTTTTACAGTAGTGTAAATGTTTACAGCTTATGTTAACATAGTTGTTATACGTGTAAGTTAGGGTTGGTGTCTTCTGGCATAACAATAAGGAATCGGATTAGGAACAATGTGCATTTCTAGAGTATATAGAAGAAGCCTTTTCATCTAGTCCCTAACCCTAACTCACCTACCCCACCTTAACCCTCACGTCCACACAATCGCACACTTACCTGACCCACGCCCTAACTCACCTAACCTGCCCTAACCTTCACGTCCACACAATCGCACACTTACCTAAACCCGACCCGTAACTTTCCACCACAGCGCTGAAAATACCGAAGCAACAGATACAGACAAATTCTTTCCCTAGGAAAAAATTTGTTTTTCTGTTTCTTCGATATTTTCAGCATTCACTGAAAATGGGTTGATATTAGAACACTCAAAATTTTGAAAGTTCGGTGTTCTAATATAGACCCGTTTTGTAGACCTATGCTAGACTGGAAACCTGATAGATTTCTTCAGCAGATAACAGCAGTATTAATCTTTCTTGAGCCAGAGTGATGAACTAGCAAATGAGATTGGTGTTTGTTTGAAGAGATAGTAGGTTCTTTTTGGAGGTGGCTGCAAGTGACAGAAGCTCATACTTTATCTGGGCAAGGAGGCCTTCCTGTACTACTGTTGTTTGAGCACTGTGGACAGAAAGTGGGATTTTTTTTTTGTCCAGAAAAGGAGCGTAATTATTTTTATCTTAGTAATGCATATATGGTAGCCAAGCTTTAGTTTATATTCATTCAAATTCAAAGTTACTTTCAAGTGTGTGTGTTTTTTCCCCTAATGGTTCAGAGTTTTCATGACTTTTGCAAAGTACTTTCCTGTCTAGTGGGATGTGGGTGAATTTAAGTGTTGTCACAGAAGCCATTGCCTTTGATTCTTTCTTCTATTGATGTTTAACATTAACTTGTTATTTTGCAGCCAGAATGAGAGCTGGCCATGGTCTTTTTCAAACAGTTTTTTAATATATGTGTGTGTGTGTGTGTGTGTGTGTGTGTGTGTGTGTGTGTGTGTGTGTGTGTGTGTGTGTGTGTGTGTGTGTGGTAAGACCATTGCTGTGTCATCTGCACAAGGAATGACTGAGATGTAAAGACATCAGCCGGAAGCTTGAGCAACTGTTTTAGAGAGAGGTGCTATAAAAGATGTAGAAACATCTAGAACTTTAAATTTCGTATAATGCACATTGTCTTTAAACCAGAGAAGGGTTGGCTGCTTATTTCTGCTGAGATAAGAAAATGTAGTAGTAACCATCAGTTTACTATTGCAAATAACGAGCCTGCTGTTTCCTTTATCCACACTGACCAGAATGCCATCAGTGAAACTGGACAATGTAGTCATTGTGCTTCTTCCTGACAAGCATCCATGTTGTTTGTAACAAGGTTTTGTATTTTTTGAATGTATACATTTATCTGTGAGTTTATTGAGTTTTCAAAAAATATCCTAGAGTATTGGTATTAGCTAAAAATCATTTTCTAACTTGGATTGGCTGCTTGTTTCTATAGTTGTGTCAAAATATTATTGTTAGGTAGAGATTGTAAAGGTACTGGCATGGCTTATGTGGGTGATTTATACAGAAGTAGATGAACCAGTGGTGTATGTTGTCTGAACCTGTAGTAGCAGGTGGCTTTGGATATGTATGGAGAATTCATTAAGGATCTCTGATGGTGATAGGTTCCCTAAGGACTAAGATATGGCATTATCTACTAGTGTTTTTCTGTGGGATGTGCAACTGTCTCTTGATTGCACAATCCATAGACTGTTTAAGATTGATTTGAAGGACTGTTTGGTATTTGTAGTGATATATTACTTCTTGTCTTCTGATGTCTTGTTGGCTAATATTTAATAAAGTAATAAATGTTTGCTATCTGTTGAAAGAGATATTTTATATTGTTTCCATGCTCAGCTCTTTGTATAAAGCATTTAATAAATTTCATAAATAAAGGTTGCAAAAGTATTGCCTAATTATTCATGAATTGTGCATGCAATCTTTCCAGTTATTTTGCTATGCTTTTATCTCCCCTGCTTGTTGACCATCCAGCTCCCACAATGAATTGATAGTCTCTATCCATGGGTAAGAACAAGATTGTATGAAGTGTAATCCATGCACCCATCAGGTTTTTAACTAAGCTCTAACTCCCTGAGCATGCCAGTGTGTTAGATTTCAGGGGATGGGTATGCAATGGATATATCTAATGCTGAACTCTCCACTTTTCAAGGGGTATAAGCCAATATGAATACACTACCCCTCAACCAAGACGCATAAATGCAGTCTATAGAATCTCGACCATGGATATCATGTTGGTATGTAAGTCCTGCACCTGAACACATGCAAATCCCTTTCACCCCCTTAGAATAGTTATTCTCAGCCTTCATGCTTGCACTGGCATACACATTAGACACTAAACAAATTCAGGTCATCTAGGCCATAGTCAGGTCTTTTTGTGCCTACCTATTAATGCAGGCTACCTTTCTAATTAAGGTGTCATTCTTCTCCAGCTTAACTGGCATTAATCTGGAAGAGGAAAAACATTTTTTTCATAACGTTCCTGAAAGATCTTATGCCATGTGCTAATTCTGCAGCAATTGTTATAATCCAAAGTCTGATTAACTTACTGGCTAATTAAATATTCTTTATAAGAGCTATACTATCTAACACATTTAATGAGAGTTGAATATAATGCAATGTTCTGCAGGGAAAACAGTGCAGTCAACTGGTCATTTGCAAAAAGTAACCTGTTTATAGTAACATTTATAAATAAAGACTCATGTGGAAGCAATTTAACTACAGAAAAAAAACTACAATATATGTTGGAGACTCTATCAATGGAGGATGGCAATATTCATCCTGGTCTGAAATAAGTAGCTTAATTAAGATAGCACAACTCAAGAACACCCCCCCATGCTTTTTTAAAGTGTCTGATCTGTTTTGTATATCAGAAAATATGAGGAGTGTGACAGGGGCCACATTTTTGAACTATGCTAAAAACCTAGTACAATATCAACATTGCCCATCTATTTTGGGTATGATAAGGCATATTTGAAAAGAATGCCACATCAGAAATAAATTATAAAATAATTTAGAAAAGTGAATGTATCAGTATTATTAAACTGTAGTATGAAGGTATTACAGCGAAAACCTTTTCAAAGTTTAACTCCTGTTAACTCATTAATGGAGGGATAAGGTCAGTGGTGCAGCATATCCCTGGGGAATACCGAAAGAGAGTGACCAAAGGTAAACTGTGCAGTATTGTTCTTTACCTTAAATTTTAAGGCTACTGATTATAACAGCAAAAAATATACTTTTAAGAGTACACCCAAAATATTGAAACATTGGGCAGAAAAATTAGTGCAGGTTTTTTTCTTTTACTTCTCAACTGCTATTTTTGCAGTTTCCTGTTACAAGGACTAGCCTCTCCTGGTAATGTTTGTTTGTGTGTGTGTGTGTGTGTGTGTGTGTGTGTGTGTGTGTGTGTGTGTGTGTGTGTGTGTGTGTGTGTGTGTGTGTGTGTGTGTGTGTGTGTGTGTGTGTGTGTGTGTGCGCACATGTGTGCATGTGTGTGTGTGTGTGTGTGTGTGTGTGTGTGTGTGTGTGTGTGTGTGTGTGTGTGCGCATGTGTGCATGTGTGTGTGTGTGTGTGTGTGTGTGTGTGTGTGTGTGTGTGTGTGTGTGTGTGTGTGTGTGTGTGTGTGTGTGTGTTTGTGTGTGTGTGTGTGTGTGTGTGTGAGTGCATGAGTGATGCACAGAGAGAAAGGGAGAGGTGATTACAGGAACTTGTGATTTCCAAGTCTAACAGAAGTATAAAGACTTATGCCAAGTTACATATGCAGACATGAGGCACACAGTTTGTGTATCAAGGGCAGCAGCATGCTGTTTTGGATGCTAAAGATAAACCATAACATTTTAACTTCAGCTCTGGAATTTATGAGCTCATTCTACATTCCTCTCTTCCTCCATACAAAAGCACCATATGTATCGGGCATATCATTCCTAAATGAGAAGCCTGATTCTACTGTATGTTTGTTATCATTGTTTTTTGTATAGTGCCATATGAGTAATAGTGAGGGACTGCATGTCAAATAGTAAACACATTTTCAATGTTCACAATAAACATATATACCTTTATGCTGCAGAAACTCAGCCACAGTTTTGACTTGTTTAATGCATGCAGTCTATTAATGTATGATTCCTGCGTAAAGTTCTTACCTACTCTTTTGTCCTATAGATGGCACATTGCTAGAAAGAGTGAATGCACTGCACAGTGTGGTCATGGGTATCGTTCTTTGGATATATACTGTACAAAGTACATTAAGACAAGTGGTAAAACAGAAAAAATTGATGAGCGGTTCTGTGTTGGCATTCATAAACCAAATGATAAAGAGGGATGTGTTGGAGACTGTACTATAGGAGGATGGCAATATTCATCTTGGTCTGAAGTAAGTAGCTTATTTAAGATGACGCAATTCAAGAACATTTCCCCCCAAATGCTTTTATTATCTTTGTCAAAATTATTTTGCAGTAGATAATGCCAGTATATAATTACACCGCCACTCCACACGGCCATGCATTTATGGGAATAAGATTCACAATTTATCAGGTTCTCTTCACTTTACAGAGATTTTTTGAGAAGGCATTTGCTGCACAAAAAAAATACCTTTTGTTCAATAGCAATTTATCAAATATAAGAGAAGAAACATGACTATTTCCATTTAACTGATACATACTTTAAATAATGTCCCTTTCCTAAGATATTCCAGTGTTGCTACATCACATTACACATGTACTGCCTTTGGGACTGCAATGAACTGCACACCTTAATAAATTCAACCACAAAACTAGTTGGAAGTATGCTACAGTAACAACACTCCACTGTGCCCATTAGTTTTTAAAGTTTACTTTTGGTTACTTACTGTAATTCTGTTTCAGTACTGCCTTTATCCTTGTTTCTTGTATTTTAGTATCCATCATTTTATATAAACCTAGATAATGTTATAGCATTATTCTAACATTAATAAATGTATTTGGAAAGAGTTTAAATTAACATTAACAGACTATTATATTTATTTTGAATCTGCCAGATCAGGTAATATCATTTTATAGCATAGATGTAAACTGAATTGTGCTATTAATGTTACCCATGTTAATGTCAAAGGTCTGCTACTCATTTTATGTTTCATTTTACCAGAATCTGTAGACATGCAGATGCACTCAGATTTTTAGTTTCCTGGGAAGCAATTGTCCATGTTTTACAAAGACACACACACACACACACACACACACACACACACACACACACACACACACACACACACACACACACACTCTCTCTGTGCACATAGTATAAGCAAGGCAGTTTCTACTTCCATAAATATATATTAACCTTCTAGTCTAATATAAAAAAAAGAAAAATTACAGGAAAAAAATACTAAGATAAGATTATTGCACTAATTAAGTTCTGATCTTTAGGATAGTCTTGTTAATTATGCAATTATTCATTATAAGACCATATTAAATGCAGTTTTCTTTTTCCACTAAAGTGTTCCAAAAGCTGTGGGGGTGGATTAAGACGACGGCTGGCAACCTGTATTAATTCACTGGGTGCCCATCTTGATGACAACAAATGCAGCATGCAAGAAAAAGTAATTATAGAACGATGTAATGAATACATATGTCCACAGTGGAGCCCATCAGAATGGTCTGAGGTAAGGAAAGAGCAAAATGAAATCATGATTTTTTAAAGAATTTACAAGCTCTATGCATTGTGATAGTACTCTCACTCACAAAGTCAAGATGCAAGCACTGATCTATTTATACAATGAAGGACAGAATTTCAGGATATTTTAAAATGCTGACATGTGCACATGTATGCACTGCAGTGCTTTGCTAATATTGCTAATTATCTTTGTACTGTAAATGTCCTAAAGTTGATATTTGTTTCCAATAATTCAGTAGTATTTCAGCTAACAAAGTGCTGTTGATAATATACTATACATGAATTTAGGTACTATGCTCAACAGTTTTGTACTTGACACTTCATGAAACACGTGAGGTCAGTATAAGATGTCTCCTCATTTGCTTATTATAGAATCTCTGGAGACATACTGTCCTACAGCAAGAGTATTATAAAAGGTGACTTAACCATTGAAACAGAGTTTTCCATTGAGGGCTGTATTGGTTCAACAACTGTATCTTTAAATTCAAGGAACCTGAGTGGTCATTATTTCATAGGTTCATAGAAGGTTACAAGGCTAGCAGCCCTAGAGCCTTTACAAACTTAGTTATATTAATCCCAAATATCCCCATTTGTTCTTTTGGGGTAGATTGCAGAATGAATTTATGAACAGAGTGGGTCTGTGATCAACACCAGCTAACCCTGTCCATGAGGGATATGGCTGCCACCCCAGGGGTGAATTTGCTGTCTTCCATCCAATTATCTAGGTTCATTTGAGGAGTGAGGAGCTCTGTTTTACATGAATAGGAAGTCCCTTCTAGAGAAGTAGCAGTCCATGGAAGGTGTATCTGTCTCTCCAGCATGTTAATGTCATAGGTTGAGATCCCTAGAGTGAGTGACTCGTGCCATTTGACTTGTCGATTTGCAGCATTTCCATTAGTGCAGGGTTGGCGATTGCCCTATAGACCAGGCACAAGTCACCTAGTCTATAAGATACAGAATAAACTGACAGGGCTTTCAGCCTGTCCACATAGGTCATGGTTTGGTGTCCCTGTATTCTCTAAGTGAGAAACCTGGTATCTGGTGAGATACATGCAAAAGGGTGCATTATACTAGTGGTCTGATGAGGGTCAAGTACAGTAGAGTTATAACATCCTTTGACCTTGCTGCTATCTCCTTGCTTATGAGATGCATTTCATAGAAGGCATGCATTACCACTGTCAAAACTTGGTGGTCAAAGTTCAGATTGTTATCAACATGTGTTCCCAAGTCTCATGCCACTGGGTTGGAACTCAGGGGGGAGCTGTCAATATTGTAATTTATATGGAATTCTCTTTTACCATTAATGCATTTGTTAGACCATAACTTTGACACCAATCATTTCTTTGTGTTAGCCCTTCTTGTAATATGTTGACATTGTTGGGGTTTCAATGATTTCTCCCAGTTTGCAATCATCAGCGAACTTGGTGAGGCAAAGGATATCTACTTTGGCCTGGACTTATGAGAAATAGATGGCAAACAGTAAGGGGCCCAGCACAGACCCCTGTGGTACTCTACTGGTGATGGTAATACTAGCAGAGGTGGAGTCACCTATTTTGACAGTGTGTGTTTTGTCGCTGAACCAATTGGCTACACAACTAGTAACATAAGGGTTAATCCCTATCTGGGAGAATTTCTCAATGATGCCAGAGTGGGACGTTGTGTTGAAAGCCTTAGCAAGGTAGAGAAAGGCTGTGTACACAGTCTTACTTTTGTCCATGGCTTTGGTGACATTCTCAAAAAAGTCTACCAAGTTTAATAAGCATGATTTACCCTTAACAATGCCACACTGCATTGGGTCAAGCATTTGGAGGTTGTCTATGTTCTTGTTGATAAAGTCCTTGATAATTCTTTTCATGGCCTTGCTGATGAGGCTGATTAGACTTGTAGGTCTGCAATTCCCAGGGTCAGTTGATGCCCCCCCCCCCTTATTCAGGAGGACTAATGCTGCTGTTCTCCATTCTGCAGGAACATAGCCAGGTCTCAAGCTATGATTAAAGAGAATGCCAAGTGGGTCTGCTAGGTCTTGTTTTAGATTATTTAGTAAACAACCTGGGATATTATCTGGTCCCATTGATGCCACAATTTTGGCTTTAGCGAGTGCAAATATGACCTGTTTTCTAGAGATACTAGGCAGAGGACTGGTGTCAAGTATGCTTTGAGATATGGTAGATGGGGATGGGGGGTGAAATTTGCACTGAATCTGTCAGCTATTAGGTTGGCAATCTCTTCTGGTGTAGTATGAGTGATCCCATCTACAACCAGTTTGTCACATACCTGAGCATTTCCTTTTGCACTTTGAATGTTGTTAAAGAATGCATTATGATTATCTTTGGTCAGGGATGCAATTTTGTTTTGGAATTTGCTTTAGAAGACTCTACAAGATTTCTGATGTGCTTGTTTAGGCTTAGGAGGGATCTCTCCTCTGCAGAGTGATATCCCTCTTGCTTTTGGATATCAGTTTCTTTCTCTTGTTATATAATCTGTTTATACATGAAGTCCACAATGGTGGCTTGTTTTTACAGGAAGGTATGGTTTTGATCCAGTCATGTACAGAGTTTATGCAGTCACTTAAGTGTTTGTACAGGGTATTTGCATACACTTCTGCATAGTGATCAATGTTGGATGCCATTTTGGGTGGCATGAACCTCTTTATACCACAGCTTAGTAGGCTGTAGCAAGCTTTGGTAAAGTTTTTTGTCATTTTTGTTCCTCTGAGGGTGTTAGTTCCAGGAGTTACTTGAAATGAGACTTATCTGTGGTCTGACCTAACCAGGGAGGTCATCACGCATGGGGAAATACAGTGACCCCCATGTTGGTGAGTACTATTTCCAAAACATTAGAGCCCCTAGTGAGGGCGCAGGCTATCTTTTCCATAGCATTTGTGTTAACAAAGTCCAGAAAGCTTTGGGTGAGTCTGAGTTTGCTTGTGTATGTCCCCCATTCTAAATCTCCCATGACTAAGGTGTTGGTCTGTATTGTGAGGGATTCCAGTAAATCAATGTAGGTAGTGTGTTCATCTTAGTTCTTGGTGTGGGATCTATAGCTCGCAATGATGTGGTATGGTACTTCGCCAATAGTTAATTGGACATGGAGTAGTTTGAGAGAGTCATGCTGTTTGACCAGTCTCAAAGTGTATTTGGTTTTAACGAAGATGGATACAGCTCCACCTTTGGTTCCCTCATGCTCATTTCGAAGTCTGAACGTGTGGAAGGCATTGTAGCCTTGCACAGCTGGGGTGCTCTCAGTTGCCTTGAATCAAGTCTCAGTAACTGCACAGATGTCAGTGTCTCCATGGTGAGGAGTGATTCCAGGCAGTGCAGTTTTATGTTTAAATTCCTTGCATTATAGGTTCATAGGATCATAGGTGTTTACTAGTCTAATAGCAACAAGGGCCTTTTTAAGACTAACCATGCATCCCAAATCTCTGACAAGTTCTGATACCCTTGATAAGCAGCATGATCTTGAGTTTGTCTAGATTAGATTTTATGTTGGAAAATTTGTTGTTTTGACATTGACTAAAAAAGGCACTATGGGGGAGGCAAGGGCCTTTGTCAGTATCAGAGAGCCTAGGGGAGACAGTTGCAGACCATCTCTAGCAAAGCAGCGAGGTCTGTCTACCATATCCTCCCATGCTTACAGATACTGGATCCCCCTGGCCTGAGAGCAGAAGCTAAGCCAATTGTTAAGGTCAGTTATTTTTTTGTTTATATTGTGACATCATCCTGGGTGAGGGAAGGATACTGCTTATGGCTAAGGACATTCCTGTCTGGGACTCATAATCAGAGAGTTCCATCATGTCTCTCTTCATATTGTCCAGAGAGGTACATCTCAAGTCATTCACTCCAACATGGACTATGACAGAGTCATAACAGTAGTTGTTGTTGAGTGACTTGAGTGCATGCATGATTTGTCAGATCCTGGTACCTAATAGGCAGCTGACTGTGACCTTCTTTTTGTCCAGTCTAGTGAGGGGGACATCTGCGTGTCTCACTATTGAGTCACCTATAACGAAGACATTTGATGTGTTTTGCCTTAGGAATTTATTTCTAGAGACACGTGTGTGTGTGTCAGTATGTGTAATGGTTTCTTTTTCCTTATTGGTGAGTGTGGGTGGTGTGTGTTTTGGAGGTCTCTGTTCTTTTGGTAGGCTTTTAGTGAGTACCTCCATGTATGTAGGTTTATGTGTTGTGGCCTTATTAAACCTGCCCAAACATGAGGATTATATACAGGCAAATTTAAACAGTTTTTAATACAGCTACCAATAGGAATTCCCCAAACTGAGCCTTTATCCAGCAATCCCCAACTCATATGTGTCCTGACACACTTCTGCCACAACGGTGCAGGGATGCCCTATTAATGTAAGGCGGCTGGTTTAAGAGCACAGTGATACCAAGCAGTCTAAATTCAGCAGGTCTGAATCCAGCCTATGCTATATAAGGCAAGGAAAAACAATTTATAGATGGAAGGGTGTAGGGGAGAGTCTCCCAAAGGTCAAAGTGAGAGTGTTCAGCAGTACACCACTAGATGACCTGCAGCAGTACCATCCTCCACACAAACTGGAAGTTCCTCGAGCAGCCGTGAACAGTGGGAGACCATGGAGAGCACATCCCACAGAGGACTGAACACTGGAGAAGTCTGCCTACATGCAAGAACATCAACAGGATGAAAGACCCCTACAAAGGCAAACCCTCAAGCCAATCAGATAAAAACACAAAATACTTCCGACTTTGTAACTGGTCTATTATCCCTTTCTGCATAGGCTTTGGATCATCAATTTCTTGGTATGGCTCTGGTTATCCATTGATACAAGAGTATGTTTTTGGTTGATTATAGTCAACTGACTTCCTATAACAACTGAGTCATTCTGTATCTGGTATTACACTTTTTTTGACCACTTCAGAATTAGTCTGCATTGCCACCTGATCCTAGAGTCTCTCACATGAAATGGAAACAGTGAGACCCTTTTTTGAGGGAGTTCAGTCATTCATAAGCACTGTGATAAAAAATATTATCCCACTGTAAAACAGTTATCTGTTCTCTCAATTATATGCTCACATTGCTTATTCTGTATTGTTATGTGATCAGTCACATTTTAATGCATCTAATCTAATTAGACAGATTACTTCTACCACACACAATCACAATCTGTGATTTGTTAAATACTGTTGATTCTGTAGAATTCTGTAGAAGACAAGGAACTTGAGAAAGAAGTTGTATGTTGATATGTCTTAACTATATTTAACCTTTCTTTCAATGTACTATTTTTTTATTTCTTCTATCATGTATCTTTTTAATACTGTTTATTGAAGTGAGCTGTATTTTAGTTTATCTAAATATTCACAGTTAACCGCACTTGTATGTAACAGTTGCTGAATATGCATCATGTCTCATAGAAGAGAATGAGTTTTACTATGCACATATCACTTACTGTTTGCATGTGAACTGTAAAGTTATTTAAGTGTTTTGTTTTTTTCATATTGCATTGAAAGTGTCTGAAAAGAGACTGTACTAGTCCATTGACTCAGTTAACAAACAAATAGTAAATAAATAATCATTACTTCAGGCTTTGTTGTATAAACAGCATTGCTCATAGTGAGTGGAAGCATGCATTGTATGTTAGTATGCTAAAAAGTGTTACCTTGTTTAATATTTAATAATTTGATTTTGGGCTCATAGCTTTCGTTGCTTTATTGGATATTTGGATAAAACTTGTTGGTTACCGATTCTTAACTGGGTGAGGGGGTGCCTACTTTATGTGCATAGGTGCTTGCTTATGCTATTTATCTGTGAGGATCTTAAGAAACCCAGCCATACATTCCCATTGTAGTTTTTAGCTCTTATATTTTACATATGAATAACACAGAAATGGACCAAACAAGCATATGCTGGGACATTTACATGTTTCCCCTTCCATGAGGAACAGGGATACTATATCGAGAGTGAATTTGTGGTTACTCATCCATTCATCCAAATTACATTTGAATAGAGTTCGAGAAGTACTTTGCTTTATGTGGGGTGGCAGATGGTTCCATTGAAGCAGTATTCTCTGTGCTACAAATTTGTCCATCCACAATGTTCTATTTATTTTTCAAAAGGGATTCAAAAGCCTTTGAGTGGGTATTTTATACCATTGGACTTACAAATGTGTAATAAGTGTGAAAGAATTTGGTCTGTTGAAGTCCTATATATAAGACAAGGGACACCTCTCAGTACCTGTGATACTGAGAAGGGGGACAAGATTTTGGGATGTTCTGCATAAATTAATTTGCTAATTAATTAATTATATTTTTGCCAGTTGGATTTTATAAAGGCCTTACACTCTGCCATACAGCATGTACCTTTGTCAGTGGTAATCTGTCCTGGCAGGTTATCCCTTATGAATATTATTTGTAATGGTGTAATTGTCAACCCTGTGGGACAGAGTCCACAAAAAACAACTTACGTCAGTCTACAATGTACACAAGTGAAAGACTTCAGGTGAAGCATATTACATCTTCATGCTTGTGATTGCTCATTTCTAAATAAAAAGTCCTGCAATTAGATGAAAATGAAACTTAAATAGCACTTTCATGACATTTCTGACAGCCTTTTATCTTAAACCAAAAAACAGGCATTATACGGTTTCCAGTAAGTTCTACTTATCCTTTCATGTGTACTCCACAATAATTTGGGATTTATATGTGTGTGTGTGTGTGTGTGTGTGTGTGTGTGTGTGTGTGTGTGTGTGTGTGTGTGTGTGTGTGTGTGTGTGTTGTGTGGGTGTATGTGTCTTGTCTTTGTGTCTGTATGGAAGTGCAGTCACTAGTCCTGAGTTCTGAATGCACAGCTTACTGAAATGAAAAAAAACTGCAAACAAATCCAGCAAAACCTTTCCACTAACAAAAAAAAACAACTAGTAACTCAGAACCGCTACATCCTATACAGACCACCCACACTTCACATTGCACTCATCACAAAAAGAAAACAAACAGACTCCTTTTGTGATCAGTCAACCAACAAAAAAATACACTTCTTTCAGATGCACTTTGACTGAATAGTGCTGCTGTTATGAATAGATTTTTAAGATAACATGCTGGAGTTATGGATACAATGGCAAAATTAGGATTAGCACAAATTAGTAATGGGCAGAGGGTAGAATTACACATGAGATATGCAGGGGATTAACACTGAAACACCTCATTTGTGTAAGTGCTAATCCTAATCCTAACCGGCTCTCTTAATCCTATATCAACCAAACAATTCATTTTCAATCAAATATATACAAAAATAAAGGGGTATAGTTTGAAATTTTGGGTTTACTTTGCCGTGAGAGAAAAACAGGCTTTGGTTCAGCTGAGAACAGGTCATGATTTGATTATTACACAAGCAGAGAAAGGTGCTTGTGTGGTGTTTGTGGCTTGGAAGTATAACAAGATTGAGGCACACAAACAACTAAAGGATTTTAAGGTACGCTTACATTTAGAATTGAATCTTACTCATTCATTTAAACAAACAAGTGACATTTTTTTTATCTGATTTTGTTAACAACATGATTATTCTCCTAGAGATTAAATAGCAGCTGGTGGTTAAACACCCAAGAAGTCAGACACTATTGTATTTATTTATTTATTTATTTATTTGCAGTTTGTTAACTGGGAAAGGCCATTGGGCCAAAATGAGCCCGTTTTCAATGGAGGCCTGGGGAGAAAAGCTCGATATACAAATTATTACAAAGCTAATATATTCATGACCTAAAGTTCACAATAATGTTATACTAGCACCTGACAGACCTATGTTTTAGGAAGGGGGTGTCTTACTGAACCTGTACTAGAATTTTATGAATTCTATCTTAAACACCTTCTTCGTCATATTAGGGCCAGACTAGATTATAAGAGTGAATTTTTGTTCCACAGACTAGATACAAGTGCGTAATACAGCTTTGGTGTGTATATTGGATATTATGAGTCTATATTCTTCTACCCCATCATGAAAAAGGTCTTGATGCTGTTAGATATTGGTTGTAATTTAGTAATTTATTTCTTTTGGAATTCATTTGTTTCTTAATTCAACTGCTTCAGATGGCTCTTGATATAAATGTTATAAAATTTGATGTAAAATTTTACTTGCAACTATGAGAAACAGTTATGAGGCAACTTTTGCCCATATTTATGCCAATCTCTACATGGGCTTTTTTGAAAAGAGGCACATCTATGAAGAATTCAGTAATTCTTCTTATTTTAAGTTGTCCAAGTGGAGAAGATTCTTGGATGATTGACTGGCTCTGTGGGAAGATAACACTCAGTAATTCTTATCTACTAAATATTTGAATACTTATGACATTGGTTTTGAAATTAAAACTTAAATATAATATGTTTGCAACTGAATTTTTGGGTATACCTGTAGTGGAATTGTTGGATTGGAACTAGAACATTATCTTATATTTGACAGCATTCTCTGTGAATGCTACATTGCATACTTCTATTGCATACTTTTTTATTATTAAAGTTATCCCAGTATAACATTTTTTGAGAACTAGACATTTGTAGTGAACCTTTACATTGGGAGCAACAGGTCACTCTTTTATGTAAATATTTAAGGAAAAGAGATAAAATTCATTGGTGGTAACAAAGGTTCAAGTTAAGTCATCCATTGTGTCCTGTTCCATATTGTTGAACTCTAAAAAGAGGAATATGGAAGAGGCAGATGCTGAGGCTTGTTTCCACTGAAGGGCTAAGGTGGACAAATTGTTTGCCCATTTGGACAGTAGTCAAGTTCTTTGGACCATTGGAGCCAGAGATATGTAAAATTGCATTAAGAAGTGATATGATATTGGCAAATTATTTGTCAGATTTTTAGAACCCTTGTTGGTTAATGTTGAGACAACACTTCATATGTACTAAACCTATAGGCTGCTTTACTTGGGGAAATTGTGTAATCTGCCCATATGTTGTAAAATAAACAAGACATTTCCTACTAAAATTACTCATAATGTCTTTGATATATGGGAAATGATTACCTGTACTACTGAATGGGACATATACCTACTTTTCTGTAATTGTGGAGACCATTATGTAGGTGAAACATCTGGCCCTCTTAAACAGACTTTCCTTGCATATCAGTCATCTGAGATGTTTTCTATTTTGTATACTGTGATTTGTTTTATTTACACTGTGTTTTACTTGTATTCTGCTTTTAACTGCATATTAAAACTTGTGAGTCAGACAGAAATTTAGAACAGGTCATTTAGGAGTCACACATAAGTTAGAGGAGGTCAGTTAAGGTTAATCATCTCTAAACTGAGGGGTGGAGCTAGGAACTAAACCTTCTATTTAAGGGGTAAAATAAAAGAGCTTTACTGGCTCACCCAGACTCTGTTACAGTTTGCTGAGAAGGAAAGGTTAGTTTGCTTTTTATTTGTTGTATTTTGTATTACTTTATTGCCTTTTCTACTTTGTATACTCTGATTTGTTTTCTTTACACTGTGTTTTATTTGTATTCTGCTTTTAACTACATATTAAAACTTGAAAAGAGACCACAACTCTGTCTGTTGTGAGTCAGACAGAACCCACCCTCCCACCTGGTTACTGCTGTGCTCTTAAATACCACTGTCTTTCTAATTGCCTGTCCCTTATGTTAATTTGGCCATATATCTCATTTCCTCTCTGATTTTACTGGCTGGTGTGAGTAAGCACAACATTATCATTTTGTGAAATCACTCCCCTACAACTATTTGAATTTATTGGCCATCCTACTGTATTCCACAGTACCAGAGTATAAAAGTGACCACCCCCTTTCAACCAGAGTATAAAAGTGACCACCCCCTTTCAATCTGTCTTGCTGTTTTAAAAATATGGATTCTCCATTAAAACTTAACTTTTAGACAGGTAAAACTTAAGTTACCTATTTTCATATCTAACTCCTCTAGTGCACACTGCAGTGTTTAGGATAAACCATTTTTTCATCTTAACTTTAAGCATCTGTTGCAAGACACCAGTTATTGGAGAGCCCACATTCTGCCTCTCAGTAGTCATTTTAGGATTAGTGCTTCTGTTTTCTCCTGGTGAGAGAAGGAGTGCAGTTACATTACTTCATGGAGACTGCTGATCACCAGAAAGCTTAATAACTGCTTTATAGAGAGCTTGGAATCTGTGCTTATATTCTGATCCTGATGAGAGTAGGAGCAGAGTACATTGATTCCTGACTCTTTCTGGTTGGAGAAAGAGTGTCTGTGCTTAACGTACCTGATTGGTCTGTTTGCTATTCGAGGCATCTGCCAGAAAAAGACTACAAGCCTGCAGACCCTTGCATCATCTGGGATAAGACTGTGGATCATCAAACAGGCTGTAGTCTGCTTCTCTTCTTGGGATTGGTGCTAACATTTTGCTTCTGGTGAGAGAAGAAGCAAAGGAGTATTGTATCCCAACAGAGTGAAGCTGTGCTGAGACCAGCATTAGTAGTAGCCAGGCAGTAGCCATTCATATGACTCCCCTCTTTTCATCATTATGACAAGCTAATTCTTTATTTTTAGTAAGTACTGCCTGATTTCTTTCTAACTGCCGAATATCTGCCTAAATACTTCATGCTTAAATTTTCAGGGTCTACTCATTAGTTTCCCCTCAAGTGTTTGTCAGTGCTCTGTAGAGACTCAGACACCTTGAGTGCCATTTTTCCTGTAAAATGAATATATAAGGAAACAGCTTCAGTAGTCAGTAATAATGACCATCACTCCTGGCATGTCTAAAGGTCAGTTCCCTTTGCTTTTTCCTATTAACCTGGTGAACTTCGGCATTCTGAGGCAGTGTAGCAACTGCCTCATATACACAGACTATCCTCTTCTCTTACCTCCCAACACTCAAACTTGTGAAAGATGCACTTATATACCCAAACTGGAAGCCATGCACTCTCAAGCCAAGACCGAAATAACTGCTCAAGAGGAGGTGGTCAACAACTGCAGCACACCACATGCAACACATAGCCCTCCAGAACACCCCCATCACAGCTCTCACAGAAAAACACAAACCACACACCCACCTTCATGGAGGCTCTCAGTAGAAATCTACCCAAACAGCAGAGACCTCCAGGGCAGAAACACACTTGGCCCCCACAACACAGCACAAAACACATGTGCCTCTCAACCTAAGCCCCTAAGGCAAAACAGCTTGCCCAATACACTAATCATAGGTGACTCAATAGTGAGGCACACTGATGTCTCACTCAATAGGTCGAATAAGGAGAAGGTAATAGTCAGCTGTCTATCAAGTGCCAGAATCCGACACATAACACACGCACTCCACTCTGTCATTGTCCATGTGGGTGTGAATGACCTGAGATGGACCTCCCTGGACTACATGAAAAGAGACATGGAGGAGCTCTCGGATTATGTGACCCAGGCAGGTATGACCCTACCCCTGAGCAGCATCCTAAAATCTCCCAGAATGATACCACAGTCCAAGCAGAAAATGACTGACTTCAACAACAAGTTTCTGGTGTCATCCTAAGGGGATCCAGCATCTGTCTGCTTGGGATGACATGATTGACAGACCTCGATGCTTTGCCAGAGATTGCCTTCATCTGTCACCCCTGGGTTTCCAGATACTGGTTAAGGATCTTGCCACTCCTATAATACCTTTTGTAGGCAATGTTCCAAAGACCAAATTACCACTGCAACAGCTATAAATAAATGCAATCTGAGGGTCATGTTGCTCAATGCTAAAAGTCTTAATCTCAACATGTACTTGCTCAAAGCACTCCTCAAAATGGGGAACATCGACATTTGTGCTGTAACGGAGACCTGGTTTAAAGCAGCAGAAAGCACCCCTGCACTACTAGGCTATAACGCATTTCACACCTTCTGGCCCCAGAACATGGACTGAAGCTGCAAAGGCAGTAGTATCTCCATATTCATAAAGGATATACAGACCTCCAGACTAGTAACCCAGCATAACATATCTGAGATACTTCAAGTACAGCTAACATTGGGTAAGATGGCAATTCAGGTCATAGCCTGCTATAGGTCCCATACCATGTCCCAAGACTCTCACTCCATGTTCCTAAGCACCCTGGAAACTTTTAGGGTCTAACCCAACATTCTCATACTAGGTGACTTCAACTACCCCTCTATCAACTGGGAAAACTACTCATGCACCAATACACTGGCCCAATGCTTTTTGGAATTCATCAATTCCAATGCCCTGGACCAGCTCATTCTTACCACCACTAGAGGAAGCAAAATCCTTAACATGGTTATTACTAACATGGGCAACCGTTGCTCCTCACCAATAGCCAATTCTTCTCTGCTTAGATCCAACCACAAGCTAATCACCATAGAAATCCAGATCTCACCCACACCTCCCGCAAAGGTAAATACCATGTAAAACTTCTCCAAAGCTGAATTTGGGCTCCTAAAAACATAGCTGGCTAAATTCACGGCACCCATGTCAATGGAAAATGGATGCATGACTGCAGAATCATACACCAATGCATTGTACAAACACGTACATAAATGCATGGAACTAGCCATAACCAACAGAACCAAGATGCTCTCCTCCAAAAAAAGGAAGCCAATCTGATGGTCACCTGCCATAAATAAACTCTACAACAGAAGGAAGAAACTGTTGCAGAAAAAGGTAACATCCCAAGACTGGAGTAACTCCCATATTAGCCTCAACAAAAAGTTGAGATCCCTCATCAAAACTTCTAAGGCCAGCTATGAAGGCAGAATTGCGGCAAACACTAAAAACAACCACAAAGCTTTCTATAGTTATATCAGAAATTTCCACAGCAATACCCAGGTTTGCTCTGAGTTACTGCACAATGGTACATCCTATACAGAGCCGACAGATTCAGTGCCAACTTTATC